>NC_056727.1:765835640-765888140 GCF_019279795.1 Protopterus annectens
AGGAACAAAGTTTAACCCTTTATTGAGAACTTGTTTTTGTTCTGATGTTAATACATGATCCGATAAATTCAACACATTTTCAAAAACTTGTGTGTCTACTTGAGTAGTGCCTGAATGAGTCCTGTCATGGAATCTGTAGATATATTTGTTCCTATGTTTCCTCCCCCCTCTGGATTTCCTACCATGTCTAAAGGGTAATAAGTGTTGGTTTTCTTTTTAAGTGGAGAATTGACAGTGTTGGCATATTCACCGTCGGTGTTGGATGACTCCTCCCCTGAGGTACTGGTTTGAAAGTGGTTTCTATTCTTTAGTATAGATCTGGGCCTTTTTCTGGGCCTCTAAAGTCAGATTAATTACTACACTTGGTAAAAATCATCAGACTGTCAGGCAAGCGGTGAACCAAAATTGGAACATCTTATTAGCAAATGACTTTTTGAGGGGGATTTTAGACAACCAATGCTCGTTTTCATTTAGACGTGGAAAAACATTAGGTACCCTGTTTTCTCATTATAAACACAAAGAAAGTGGGGCAGCCAAATACAAACAACTTACCATATTGGGGGATGAATTATTGGGAACATTCAGGTGTGGACATTGTGTATCTTGTGCTCATGTTAATCAGCTCAAACAATTTACGAGCTCTAACACCAGCAAAGTGTATGATATCAAGGTTTTGGCAATTGTTCCACTAGCTGGGTTATATATTTGGCTACATGCCAATGTAAATCATTCTATGTTGGCAAGACTTCACGTTCACTACGTATCAGAATTGGGGAACATCGTAGCGACATCGGAACCATAAGGCATCCAATGCCCTATACTTACATACAGTTAAACATCCCAGTGCTCAGTTTATGTTTACTATTATAGATAAAATCACAGGGAATAGGCAAAACCAGACAGGATGGCAAGGTATCCTGAGCCACAAGGAAAGATACTGGATCACACACTTAGGAGCCCTTTTTCCTCCAGGTCTCAATGACCATTTATAATCCACCTCATTATTTTGATACATTTGTACATTACATGACACTTTATTCATATTTTTCCCTTTGCAATTTAAGACTATATTATACTTATGTATAGAAATAATATGCCATTATTTGTTTCATGTTATTCTAGTTCATTATTAGAACTACAGCTTTGGAACACCTGTATTGTATGGGGATACACATATCTCAATGTACAGTGTCATGTTGCTTTAAATCTTACTTGGAAGCTATATGCAAATGTCTGTATTACACACTAAACTTTGTAAATCCACAGAACGAAGTAGAAAATAAAAACGGTTGTCCAAACGAGTCTAGGTGCCAAAAAGTAACGTAGTTTATTGAAAAACGCTTCTGGTACAACCAACTAGCAACGGTTCACTTCTTTTAACCTGTTAGTGATCAGGTGGTTAATTGAAACATTCAAAAATTTAAAGGTGAAGTGCAGGAAGCAACATTAGCGTGAGCGTTGATATTAGCACTCTTGTGGCCATGACCACATATATAAAACCACAATTAAATTTATGTTTAAAGTTGAACATTTACAAATGTTAGAAAACAATAACAGTAGTGCTGGTCAATGAAATTATATGATATAAAATTATGTCTATGTAAAATGTTCACTGGTTCAATATGCATAGTTAAAAATACATGATTAAAATTAAAATTAAAAATTAAAATTAACAATCAATTTAGACAATATACAATCAATACTAACTAACAGTAATAACATGCCTGACCATCATAGTTCATGACTCAATCGTTTGAAAATGTGATTTAAGATCAGCAATTATTTCTTGATTCATATTTAAAGCCTTCTCTTAAAACTATATGTGCTATCTCCCAATGCCATAATAACCCACCTTTTGATACATTTGTACATTACATGACACTTTATTCATATTTTTCCCTTTGCAATTTAAGACTATATTATATGTATAGAAATAATATGCCATTATTTGTTTCATGTTATTCTAGTTCATTATTAGAACTACAGCTTTGGAACACCTGTATTGTATGGGGATACAATGTCTCAATGTCATGTTGCTTTAAATCTTTACTTGGAAGCTTAGCTAAATGTCTGTATTGTTATTGGTTTATTCCAATATTTAAACTGACGTTGACTATGGATTTTTGGATGATTTTTACTCACTGATGAAGGCTGGTGCCGAAACTAGTATGAGTTTTTGAATTTGGACATGTTTGTCCTTCTTTTTGCCTCTGAATAAACGGTGACACTATCTTGCTGGCTTTTGGTGTTTTCTACAAGGTTGGTTGGCCGGGCAGCCGTACGTGCGAGGGTTGGTGTATGTATACAAAGACAACCTTTATTTGTGTACCATACAATAATGTATGCCATTACTGACAGCACATGGATGTTGATGTATATAACCAGTGATGGATGCAAGGCCCACACAAAACAGTAGATGCAGACAGTGCGGATATATAACATACTATGGTGTCCAGGCTAAGCCCTTTAATTCGTACAACAGTAGACAAAGGATTTGCCTGCACAATACGTAACAGTCAACAATATCAGATGTAGTTCAGCAGCCTCCAATTACACCCTGTAGTCAAGCCCTAGGGGGACAGTCATTACTTCTGGTAATGTCAATGTATCTGTCACATGTATGGTCCCTGACCAACAAATGTTGTGGGTGTCCACGCTATGACTGGTATAATAGTAGGAATGCAAGCAGTAATTAATGATAGGCCATTACCTAACAACCCCTAACCATATCACAGCAGGACAAAGGCTGCCATATATGTCGAGGACAAAGGCAGGAACACAGGGCCATACCTGCAATATTGCAGTTACACACCCTGGAAAATGCTGGTTTTACAGGATGTGTTGCAACATACCCTTATGCAGGAATAAGACATCAGGGACACAAATGGATATAGCCATGTACTGCTAGCAAGCAACACACACACTGCCAGTGTAATATCCGACACATGATCTGTGTGGTGGGCAGACAACACATGATAGGCACACCTCTGACCAGCTAGAGGATAGGCCCACAGTAGTGATCTATGCAGACAGACTGCAGTCCAAAGTAAACTAGTATGTACACACACACCCTGTAACACCAGTACTATGCAAAGCATTGCACCACTCTACTCACAGTTTGTCTGTATGTCCTGATCCTCCTACATATATGTGGCTGCCCTGAGTGTGCAGGTTCTCATGTAAGAGGTATTGCTACCTGCTGCTGTAACATTAATGCCCACACACAGGAAGGATGTCCATCACACAGGGAATGTACAGGGAATACGCCCACATGATGTAGGGATTCATAGTGCGTGGTTGCCATGACAGTGATAATTGGAAGTACTGCACATGTGTACTCAGATATATATATATATATATATATATATATATATATATATATATATATGGCTATCTGGACAAGTACATGTCCATAACGTCCCACCATATGTCCTGGACATGGAGTGTAGTCCTACTTCAGCCCCTATAGTCCCAATGTAGTAGTGCAAGGGGATGTCTGGTATGTGTAGCTGGTATATTAATAGACATTTGCTGCTGTCATTGGGATTGCTGTCACAGACATGGTGTGTGTGGAAGGTGACATCTGCTCATAACGTGTGCCATTGGCTACTGACAGACATCCTAAGGTTATCATGGTACAGTACCTGCATATATAGCAGGCTCGACAGCCATATCACAGCACAGGGTAGGATACACCTGTGTGACAGTGCATAACCACAACCAATGTGAACACAGCCACAGTCACATATGTTACGCTAGCATAATAGTACATTATATTGACTATCTGTCTTACACCATCCTCATATGTGCCACTCACAGAATGACCCTACATATACTGGGCTGCTACACAGTCTGGTCTGATGGCTGTCTGCGGTATGGGACATGTGTGTGTATGGCTCTACACACATGTAAGGTAAAATGGTACCATACAGTGGGGCAGCATGTAACATCAGATAGAAGGGGAGCTAGAACAATGAAATCTACCACAGTCTGTACACAGGCCATAGTACATATTAACAATTCACACACTGCCGACATTCACCATCACTACACAGGCCTCAGTACTGTACAAACATCCACAGAATTTCCAGGGTATGGCATTAAGTATAACCCCTACTGTACATGACATGTGTAGCACTGTGATATATCACTGGTGTGTTATCAGATATGATGACACTATTTACGGTGTACAGCACATATGCACCACTTCATGCACAGCATATGTACAAAGGTTGACAGAGGTGTGACTGACAGCACTGACAGGGCCAGTTTAGACATGTTGCTGTGATACCCTCATTAATCTACCATTGTAATGGGGTTTGTTGCAACATATGTCCAATGAGGGATATGTAGTCAGTAACTGTCATGGCCGTCACCATCAACAGACTGCAATCCTCACACTACCTTTTGCATTCCACAGATAGATGCATCGTGGCTAACACATGAAACCGAAGGCACAACACTGCCCAGTCTGCAGATGACCATGCAGATGGGGATTCCTGATATACATGGCACTGACATGGCAGGTATTTCGACATGTACGACAGGCATATCCAAACACTGTTAATCCAGCATTAATCCATATGCAGTATAGCAGCACTTACAGTTTGTAGTCAGGTCAGGCACACCCCCTCCTGTTTGTTGCCCTCTTTCCACAGTGTATGTTGTTGGAGGTAAATCCCCAACCCATCAGAAATGCTGTTTGCCAACCGACAGTTCTAGCTCCTGCTCACAGTGACAGACAAGGGCCAACACCACCAGGATGTTCCCAGGTATTGGAGTGCGTTTCCCTGCAATTGGCTAGGGAATGTTACCACACCTGTTCTACATGCAATCGGCTAGGGAAGGTATGCAATTTGTGCAGAGGCCATCAGCTGATCATGAGTATCACGTTAAATACACATGCTGCTGCCTAAGCAATGCAGGTGTGGGTCTCCACATCTGCCAGAGAGGGAGTGAGGGAGGCAGACAGAGGTGACTACATGTCAGGGAGGGTAAAACTGATGCATGTCTGTGTCATACACCTACCAGCAGAGGGTATCAAACACCCAACAGCTATGTAGTGCTATCACAGTTCGATGTTTTTATTGGATGCGCCACATGGGTTATCTGGTGGGGAGCACTCAGAACATATATGTGATGGTGAGTGATTTCTGCTACAGGGATATGGCAGATATACAGTAGGTGATGTACACATGCCTGTCTGCATGAACAGGTGCCAGCGTCAGCACAGGCACATTCACACAGGGACGTACACACATTAACACATTTGGCAGGGCCAGGAGTGCAACTCGTCACTAGTGGGATTGCCACAACACATCAATGTGCAGGGGACACATGCACCACATGGGTGATACGGAGGTCGTATGGGCAGTGAGTATGAGGGGGGTATCAGACATCAGGCAGCATGCTTCACTGTGCCCTGGGGGAAGTAGTACATGTGGATGTGGACATACGCACCATACAACACACACACGAACACACATGGTGCCAGTTCGGACATGCATGGGCGCATGTCTGCATGGGTGTGTGGTGGCCAACAGTGCTAGCAGGCTATACAAGGGTAGGCAATGGGTATATTTTGGCAACAGGCCACATGACAGTGGTCTGCATTGTGGCACAGGCCTGTAGCTTTTGCATTTGCCCACACAGGTGGGTATTGCATCTGTCATCCAGTCACCTCAGTGACTATTGTGTGTGGCCAATGCAGTGCATCCCTTGCCATGTATGTGTTCCCTAGTCCATGACTTGTATGGTGTTTAGGATGTGCACACCTCCCGCATGCATGTACAGTGACATGTGGAACTGTACCTGGGGTGCCTGGCTCATGCTGTAAACACAGCGTATCATCAGATGTGCCAGTCTTGCCCACGTGTGGCAGGGTGTGATACTGGTCAGCAGATATACCCTGCACCTACATTGATAGCATGCTAACAGCATTTCCTGATGCCAGTGTCATCTGTCCATACAGATCATGTTGTCAGGCATGATATGTCCGTTGTGAGTCATATGTGAAGGCACAGTGGGGTTGCTAACTGTGATTGGCAGGCCTTGATGTTACATGTATGGGTATGTCTTTGCACCCCAGCCTCTCAGCTATTTACATTTGTTATCCCAGTATGGTTGACATTGTGATATATGGTAGGGCCACCATAAATGAAATTAGCAAAACCCCTCTACATTGCCCACAGACTCACATCCACCTCTACACAGGATACGAGTTACAAACACACACACACGCACGCACACCTATCATGTCTGGGAGTAGAACCCCTACCTAACTAGTTTACTACACTATAGCACTACGCAGTTACATTATGCGCCACGGACATAACTGAAGTACATCTTCCCCAAAGGTGTATTTCGCAATTAATGACATCAGAAGGACTACCAAAGTAGGGCATTTGTAATGTACTGCGAGTGAGTAGCCTATAATGCACCATGCACAGACACTGAGACACACACAAAACATCCAGAACTGGCATGGATGGAGATGGAACACTACCACCGTTCTAAATCACACTACAGCCTTACGCAGTTACAGAACGCGCTATGGTGATTACTGGGCTATCACTTTCCCAGAGGTGTACTTCTAGGTGAGTGACATCAGCAGCCTTGCCAAAGTAAAGTATTTGTATTGTATGGAGTGTGAGTAGCCTAAAAAGCATTGCTTTCTACCCAGTCAGTCAGACACACACACAGTTGCCAGAGCTGAGGTTTGACCACCTACTTAATTAGTTTATCACACTACAGTAGTATGCAGTTACAGAACACGCTACGACAATTACTGGGCTATCACTTTCCCAAAGGTGTACTTCTAGGTGAGTGACATCAGCAGCCTTGCCAAAGTAGAGTATTTGTATTGTAAGGAGTGTGAGTAGTCTAAAAAGCATTGCTCTCTACCCAGTCAGACTCACACAGTTGCCAGCGCTGGAGTTCAAGCACCTAACTAGTTTATCACACTACAGCAATATGCAGTTTCAGAACATGCTAAGGTGATTACTGGGCTATAACTTTCCCGGAGATGTAGTTCTAGGTGAGTGACATCAGCAGCCTTGCCAAAGTAGAGTACTTGTATTGTATGGAGTGTGAGTAGCCTAAAAATCATTGTTTTCTACCCAATCAGACACACACACAGTTGCCAGGGCTGGGGTTCGAACACCTACCTAACTCATTTCTCACACTACAGCAGTACACAGTTACAGGACATGCTACGACGATTACTGGGCTATCACTTTCCCAGAGGTGTACTTCTAGGTGAGTGACATCAGCAGCCTTTCCAAAGTAAAGTGCTTGTATTGTATGGAGTGTGAGTAGCCTAAAAAGCATTGCTCACTACCCAGGCAATCAGACACACACACACACACACACAGTTGCCAAGGTTGGGGTTCGAACACCTACCTAACTAGTTTATCACACTACTGTAGTATGCAGTTACAGAACACGCTATGACAATTAGTGGGCTATTAATTTCCCAGAGGTGTACTTCTAGGTGAGTGACATCAGCAGCCTTGCCAAAGGAGAGTATTTGTATTGTAAGGAGTGTGGGTAGTTTAAAAAGCATTGCTCTCTACCCAGTCAGACTCACACAGTTGCCAGGGCTGGAGTTCAAACACCTAACTAGTTTATCACACTACAGCAATATGCAGTTTCAGAACGTGCTACGGTGATTATTGGGCTATCACTTTCCCAGAGATGTACTTCTAGGTGAGTGACATCAGCAGCCTTGCCAAAGTAGAGTATTTGTATTGTATGGAGTGTGAGTAGCCTAAAAAGCATTGCTCTCTACCCAATCAGACACACACACATACACAGTTGCCAGGGCTGGGGATCGAACACCTACCTAACTCATTTCTCACACTACAGCAGTACACAGTTACAGGATACGCTACAATGATTACTGGGCTATCATTTTCCCAGAGGTGTACTTCTAAGTGAATGACATCAGCAGCCTTGCCAACATTGAATAGATGTATTGTACGGAGTGTGAGTAGCCTAACAAGCATTTCACTCTACACAGTTAGAGACAGACTGGCACACACACAAACACACACTCACACAATTGACAGGTCTGGGGTTAGTACTACTACCTAACTACTCTGTCACTACAGCAGTATGCAGTTATGGGATGCACCATGCATATTACTGAGCTATAGCTCTCCCAAAGGTGTAATTCACATTGGATGACCTCAGCAGGCTTGTCGTACTACTGCTATGAGGAGGGCAGTGTGTGCATGGGCCATACCCCATTCATGTAGGGGTTGACATGCCACATGTGGGCACACATGGGGTCATATGTCACAGGTGCGTGTATACAGCTACTAAATGGATGCTTCCTTGTACAGTCTTGTTGCCCAGCTGGCACGTACACCACATAGTCCGTCATGCTGACAGGTACTGGTGCTAGTATCCGCAGTGGGTTACATCCGCACCTCATGTGTTGGAGGCCCTTTGGCTGTGTGCCAGTTGGGACAGGCCCACATGGCTCCTTGTCACGGTCCCCCTCTTCTACACATCTATGCCCATGTACCTGTGGCTTATTATATTGTAGTGTCCTTACATATTTGTCTGTATTCCTATCCACTGTGTGTGCAAGGCAGGAGTGGTGCATACTGACATGTGTCCGCACTGAGACCTGCAACTTCCAGATATGTCTGGTCCACTGGTGTTTGCAGATATGGTCTTCATGTGTTTAAGTGTGTGAGCATGCCCAGTATGGCCATCTGTGTTGCATGTGTGGATTACGTCCAGGTTGTTTGTACTGCGGTACTGACCTTTTGTTGTACATCGACAGGTAGCATGCTGTGTCGGCAGGGTATCCGTCGGTCATTTGCCATTGACTGTTGCTACATTTCTGCATAGCGGTGGGGGGACACCTGACTGTTTCTACTGTTCTAAACAGGAGTGGGGAGCACACCTGACTATTACTTTATGTGTACGTTGGATGGGGAGGGGGGCACACCTGACACTTGTACACATTTGCTAGGACTGTACTGGTATGTCAGGTACTCCATTTCAGTCTGTAGTCTTACCTGTCCTGCTGGCTAGGGCTTACCAGTGTAGTGCAGATTCTAGCTTTGTTTACCTACATATTAGTGTCTGACTTCCTAGCCTTCACACCTTACATCTGACTGCCTGGCCTGCTGCGGTCTGTCTGTGTAGGCCTGTGGGAGGGGTTAACCATAGGGCACATTCAGAGGCCATAGTCCAGCATTTGTTTGTGTTTGTCTTCACCTGTTCTGCTGGCTCAGACTGTAGTTGGGTTTGTAATCCTTCCTGACTGGCATGTGCGGCTCTTATGGACACCCCTGTCGCTCAGGCCATTTCCTGCAGTGGGTTTTGTCACCCTGTGTAGTACTGGCTACTATGGTGACTCCAGTATGTGTTACAGATCTCATGCTGCCACTATGGGTGTCTACTCTATGCTGCCTTCACATCCGGCCACCCAGTTCCCTTGCATGTTCACATCTATACCAGAGCTACAGGTAAAAACAAATTCTACTCCATTTGGCAACTGGTAGGTTGATTGACTTACCTTGAGGGTGTGCCGGACTTGAGGATGGTGCTGGAGGGCTGCCTATGTCAGATGCACATAGTACACTCCGTATACATAGCTGGGCACAGGTAGTGTCATGTTTAGCATCACTTTTACTGTCTATGTGAGTCAGAGAGAGGTGTCATTCCCTGGGCCCTTACTGTGTCAGTGCATGTGCTATGCATTGCCTCTTTGCCAAGGCTAGGGCATACTGGGCATGGCCCCTTCTGTCTACTGAGGCAGGCTCAAGTTGTTCCTCCTCCAAGTCACTCTGTACCTGTACAGACTTTGGCATTGTTGGGGGGCTGTGTGGCCCTGCCCAATGCTGTTCCTGCTGCAGCTGTTTCTGCAGGATCATATTGAGTAGCATAGCACATACCATTACTATATGGGTACATGTAGCTGGTGAATACTGCAGGGCCGGATGTGTCCAGACACTGGAACCGTCACCTCAGCATCCCAAACACATGCTCTATTATATGTCTGGCCTGTGCTTGTGCATCATTATGGCATTGTTGTTCAGGTGTGTGTGCATTTCTGATGGGTGTCATCAGCCACGGCTCCAGTGGGTACCCAGCATCCCCTACTAGGTGACAATACGTGATGTCCACATCAGCAAATCTGTGGTACAGCTGTGTCAGTTGCCATATGTGTGAATCATCATAGCTTCCAGGGCAGCCAGCACACACTTTCAGTATAATGCCCTGTGCATCACATACAACATGGCAGTTGATGGAGGGGATGCCCCTATGGTTAATGTAGGCCCTACCCTGCTCAACGGGTGGTGCTTTGATGCATACGTGGGTGCATTCTATAGCACCCACTACCCCCAGGGTAGTTAGCTATTTGGTGGAAGAGACACATATTGCAGGTCAACACCTCATGTGTGTTGAGGAAATATACGTGCTCACTGGCATGTGCTCACATGGCATCCAGGAACTGGTGGAATACTCTGGATGCTAATGCCTGTGAGATGCCCATGTTATCCCCAGTTGTGGTTTGGGAGGTACCTGTGGCTAGTATACCTAGGCCTACACATACCTTGGTATCCACTAAGATGGGTTCCCCTCGGCCAGTGTGGTGTGTCAGGTGTGGCCTGCACAGCCAATGATTTGCTCTAGGAGGTCTCTGTCCACCCTATAGCACTCCACTATCTTCAGCTCATGTAGCCCCTGGTAGGTTACCCTGGGTCTGTGCACTCTTCTTTGTCTCCTCACTATAGGTTGTTCGGCAGCATTGACATCCTCACCACCCTCAGCCTCTTGCACATGTTGTTTTATATTGCCTGCTGCAGCCCTTCTCATTTTGTAGGTTTGGTTTTAAAATTTCCCCGCTTGTATACACCGGTGGTGTAGAGTGTGGAAAAAACAGGGGGGTAGGTGTTTGCTTGGTTTATAGTTGTGTTCTTGGCTGGGCTGGTCTGCTGCCTGTGTGATTAGCTGATTCTGATACATTTCACATGGCAGCTCAGCTAGTTCTCCTTGATTACCTTCCTACTGCTGTTTTCCCTTCCCATTGCCTCCCTGTTTAGGCCTGTGTGCGCGCCACGCAGACAGAGTGCTCAAATGTGCAGAGAGTTGTTTTTCCCTGGTTTAACTTCATTTTTCTTCCTGTAAAACCCGGTGCGTGGCACGCACACCCACTTACACTTTGTTAAGAGTGCTAGGCAGGTTTAGACACACCCCTACCTTAGCTGTGCTAAGCTAGGAGCAATCCACTTACAGTATGCCTAACACCCCCCCCATGATGTCACCTATATCCTAGTCTTGCACCCAACTATTTATACTCTTTCACTCTTGGGACCAGCCTCACACCCTGGGAAAATCTGGGATTCACTAACCTTTCCCTCATTTGCATAGGATTGCCTGCTAATGCATAGTTACATGTCCCACACTGAGCCTCCCCCGTTAGCAACCATTACTTACTGCCCAGGTTGTCTTCTGCCTGCCATTGATTTGCATGGCAGAATACTGATTTTAGTTAGAATGCTTATTTTAAGTTTATTTTATTATTTCCCCCCCGATCCCGTTTGTGCATTGCTGCCCTATGCTTAAACAGGCGAGATCGATGAAAACAAATTAAAAGTTGTTTATTTTTTTTTAAACAGTTTGCAGTGCCAATGGCCTTCTACTTGGACATTGGCATGCTTCTTCAATGATATGCAGCCTTTATTTGGAGCTGTCATAGCTCCGTTTTGTAGATTGCAGAAATGTACTCGGTTACTAACCGGGTACATTTCTGCACACTGCACTCATCCTGTATGGACAGCTGCCAGCTTCCTGGATCACATATTACCCTCATTTGCATGGTTTTCACCTGCAAATGAGGGTAATTTGCATACAGGGGCTCGGTCCGTGCAGGATTATCCTAAGAGCTCATGTGCACATCCCGGGGGCTCGCTCCTGGATCGCACGTCAGCCATATTGCCAATAATAGCTCTTAAACTAATCCTGTATGCTATAAAGGGCTTTGTAAATCCAGGGGCATATTACTATGAGCACATTTTTAAAAAAGTTGCTCTGAATGATGGATATTTAAGGAAAAATATAAAAACATTTTTTACAGTGGTAATACGATGTAACAAAAGTAGAGAAAGAAAAATATAAAAGAACACATAACAATATGTGGGACAATTTAGAACATGACAGAAAGTACTTTAAACAAAGAAAAATAATTACGTGAAAGAAATCAAGAAAAAATATAAGCCTTGTTATATATGCAAATATATTTTACAAGGAAAAACAGAAGAAGTATCAAGTTACTTAAACAGATTAGTAAAGGAAGATTGCAGTGTAATGAGAGAAATAAAAATGTTAATGGAGAAATAGAACTCAGGAAAATGTTATACATAGTGTAATACAAGATGTACAAGATATGTTTAAAGGCAAAAGAAGGTCATGAGAAAAGCACGGAAAGTAAAAGTTAACAGAAAAAGAGAATGAAGTAAAAAAGTTAACAGAAAAAAAGAGAATGAAGAGTTGGAAAATGAGATGTTTTTAAATTTAAAGTATCAGGACAAGTAAATATCAGTTTGGCTGCAGGACCTGATGGAATAGGGTATGAAATGTATAAAACTTTAATGGAATGGCAAAAAAATATTTTTTTAATATTTTGAATGAATTGTTAAATGAAGATTTTATGTATAAAATTATGTAGTGGAGTACTTAAATTCATATGGAAGAAGGAAGGCAGAAGACAATTAAAAACTGGATACTGATAGTATTGAATTATAAGATCTTTACAAAAATAATACAAAAGAGATTTGAAACTAAAAATGGAAAATATTATGTAAGATAGTATATGTAGTACAAAAGGGAAGGGTTGTCAAGAATTATTAATGTCTGTTAGAGAAATTGCGGATGATATTATGAATAAAAACGAAGAAGCGAAAATCATGAAGGGGACCTTAATAAGGCATTTAACAAAATTGGACATGACATCATATGGGGAATAATGAAACAATATGATATAACTGAGAAAGTTAAGAAATTATGTATGTCAATAAATAGTAATAATTAATTAAAAATACTTGTAAATGGCTGGTTAAGCCATGAGGTACATATGAAGAGTGGTATAAGACAGGGATGTCCAATGAGCTGTATGCTCTTTGTATTAGTTGTGAATGCGATAGTTGTTGTTGTATCTTTCATCTTTTCCCGGTTAGGGGTCACGACAGCGGAACACTGGTCCGCTAATGATTGGCAGTAGATTTTTACGTACCGACTTGCCAGGCCTGACGCACAACTTCAACGAAGGTATGCCCATTCACGCATGTCTCCACACAGAAGACGCTTTAGCTGAGAATCGAACAGGACAACGTCTTACTGTGAGGCGACAACGCTACCGCAGCACCAATGCGATAGTGTATGAAATAAATTACAAAATGAAGAAGGCGGTATATAGAACACCTGAAGGGTTAAAAATTCCAGATCTGTTAACATATATAGATGTCATAATAATTGCAAAAAAAAAAAACAAAATTGGCTAAATGAAGTAATATTTTGCACAGATGTGTGTCTAGAGATGATAGGGATGGCTTTAAATAAAGAGAAAAGTAAAGGTTTAGGCAATGTAAAGATGAGTTTTTATTTTACAGTGAATGAAATTTCTGTGTTAGGTACAAAGTTTGGTAATAAAGATGTAAGCAGAATTCAGTGAGGAAAAAACAATAGAAGAAATAAAGCAGACCTGTTTTTTTCTGGAGAACATATAAATTATCCTTCAGAAAAAAAGTTGTATTTGATAAATTCAGTACTACTGGGAAAAATAGCATACTTAGCTAGTGTATTTATGTTGGCAACAGTATATGAATAGGAATTATTGCATTTAATTTTTTTTTCATTTGTACGAGGTTCTAGATTAAACCAGGTAAAAAGAAGAGTTTTGTATGTAAATAAAGAAGAAGGAGGTTTAAGGTTAATTAACCCAGTGATATATGCTGCTTCATTAAGTTTGTATAAAGTGTTAAAGTGGATAAATGAAAAAGATGACAAATTAGTAGTAAAATTGTATAAATATAAGTATAGCAAATGTCTGGGTTTGGTAAAAAAAGGGTAAAAGAGAAAAAGAGTGTATAAATGAAGAAATAAAATGTTACCAAGAAAAACTATTTTTGTGGAAAATAAAAATTGATTATACCATAGGAAAATGTAACAGATTAAAACATTATAGCTATAAAAATAAGAAGCAAATGGTGTAATCAGAAAGTAGAATGTCAAGATTTTTTGTGGAGACTGCTAATAGATCTATCACTGGTAAAAAGAAACATGCCATATAAAGAGCAAAGTGATAGAATATGTTTACATTGTCAAGAAGAAGAAACTACAAAACATGTGTTTTTTTGCAATGTAAAAGAGTAAAAAAGTTGTGGGGAAATCTATGTAAGGAAGATTTTTTGAAGATATAAAAGAAGTAGATAAAATAAACATGGATGTGCCAGGATCCGCAACATAATGCATGCACTCACGTCACTCCACAACAAGTACAAATATGACTCTGTCGTTGTCCATGTTGAAGTGAATGACTTGAGACGTACCTCCCTGGACTACATAAAGAGAGACATGGAAGAGCTGTTGGATCATGTGGCCCAGGCAGATATGACCCTAGCCCTGAGTAGCATCCTGCCTTTGCCCAGAAAGATACCACAGTATAAGGACAAATGATTGACTTCAACAATTGGCTAAGCTTCTGGTGTCATTCAAAGGGGATCCAGTATCTGTCTTCCTGGGACGACATGATCGACAGACCACGATGCTTTGCCAGAGATGGTCTGCACCTGTCGCCCCTGGGATTCAGGTTACTAGCTAAGGCTCTTGCCACCCCTATAGTGCCTTTTTTAGGCAAAGTTCAAAGGACAAAACCACAACAGTAACAGGTACAAGCATGGAAAATCTGAAGGTAATGCTACTCAATGCTAGAAGTCTAAACCTCAAAATGCACTCTCTCAAGGCACTCCTAAAAATGGAGAACATCGATATCTGTGCAGTAACTGAGACCTGGTTCAAGGCTCCAGAGAGCATCCCTGCAATACCAGGCTACAACTCTTACCACACTTTTCGGCCACCAAACCAGGACCAAAACACTAAAGGTGGAGGAGCGTCCATATTCACCAAAGATATTCACAACACCAGGCTAGTTGCCCAACACAATGCATCTGAAATTCTCCAGGTGCAACTAACACTAGGTAAGACCGCAATCCAAATTGTAGCTTGCTACAGATCCCCCACCATGCCTCAAGATTCTCATTACACCTTTCTAAACATACTGGAAAATATTAAGAAACAACCAAACACCCTAATACTGGGTGATTTCAACTACCCTGCCATTAACTGGGAAAACTACTCATATACAAACACCTTTGCCCAACAGTTCTTGGAATTCATAAATTCCAATGCCCTGGATCAACTAATCCTTAGTCCCACCAGGGGCTCCAATATCCTAGACCTGGTCATTACCAACATGGGAAATTGATGCTCCACACCTATGGTCACCCCTTCACTGGTCAGGTCTGACCATAAGCTAATCACCCTTGACTTCCACATACCACCCCCACCCCCCAGTAAGGAAACCTCCATAAAAAACTTCTCCAAAGTCAACTTCATGCAAGTCAAGTCAGAAGTGACAAACTTCATGACACCCATGCAGACGGGAACTGAAAGTTCGACTGCTGAATCCTACACTAAGGATCTGTAGGAGCACATCCACTAGTGCGTGAATTGTGCCATCCCCAGTAGAACCAAGACACTCTCCTCCAAAAAAAGGAAGCCAATCTGGTGGTCCCTTGCCGTAAACAAACTATACAACAAAAGGAAGAAACTGTTGCAGAAAAGAGGAAAATCCCGGGATGCAAAAAACTCCCTTACCGGCCTCAGTAAGAAGCTGAGATCCCTCATAAAATCCTCCACAGCTAGTTACGAAAATAAAATTGCCAAAGATTCCAAAGACAACCACAAAGCATTCTATAGCTATGTCAAGAATCTAAATGGCAATGCTCAGATCTGCTCTGAGCTACAACAGAATGGCATTAAATATACTGATCCCAAGGATATTGCCAATATCCTGACAAATCGATTCAGTGCCAACTTCACCCCCTTCTCACCCCCTAAAGGGCCCATCTCAATACCTAAAGATTGCCAAATTCCAGTAATAAAGGTCACACAGGTAAAAAACGCACTCTCCAAAGCTAAGAATACAGCATCCATGGGACCAGACGACATCCCAGGCTGTGTACTACATGAACTACAAAATGAACTGGCACCTCACCTAAGTGTCATGTTTAATCATAGCCTGACCTCAGGCTTGATGCCCACTGAGTGGCACACAGCTACAGTTATCCCACTCCACAAGGGGGGATCCACCTTGGATCCCAGGAACTACCGCCCCATCAGTCTGATGAGCCTGATCTGCAAGGCCATGGAAGGCATTATCATGTAACTTATAAAACAAAGACATTGGCAACCTATAAACACTGGACCCCACGCAGTTTGGGTTCGTGAAGGGCCGATCTTGTCTCTTGAACATGATTGACTTCTTCGAATCAGTCTCCAGAGCCATGGACAAGGATAATGTGGTCCGCACAGCCTATCTGGACCTCACCAAAGCCTTCAACACCATCCCCAACTCCAGAATCATAGATAAACTTACTAAGCTGGAGATTAATCCGTACGTCACTCGATAGGTTGCCAACTGGAGTACTGACAGACCCTGTAAAAGTAGCCGACTCCAAATCCAGCTCCAGACAAGTGACAAGTGGAGTACCTCAGGGTTCAGTCCTGGGACCGCTCTTGTTTGGCATCTACCTCTCTGAAGTACAGGCCAACACTAAGGGACTCTGGCTAACAAAGTTCGCAGATGACTGCAAACTGGGAGCCATTACTGAATCCCCAAATGATGTGGATATTCTACAAAAGGGCCTTACAGAAACAGATGGTGCCAGAGCCATGGGCTCAATGCCAAGAAATGTATAATTATCCCCTTTGAGAAAAAACATGTACCCATGAATTACCACATAGGTGGCAGTACAGTAAACACGGAAAGTGTGATAAGAGACTTAGGGACACAGGAGGACAGTGGTCTCACCTTCGATAACCACATCGCCACAACAGTCAGGAAATCTGTCTATGTGGCACACCTCATCACTAAGGACTTTTCATCCAGAAAAAGGAGATCATTGTCCCATTGTACTCATCCCTCATTAGACCCATTATAGAATACAAGACCCTGTTTGGTATGTACCTGTCAAGACATCTGCAACAACTGGAAAGGCCTCAGAAATGCCTCACTAAAAGAATCACAGGCCTAAAGCAGATGCCCAATGCTGACCGTCTTAAAAAACTCCACCTATACTCTGTGGCATATTGTGTACTCAGAGGTGTCTTTGCTTAACATACAAGGCCATGTCAAACCCAGAGCTGTTGGACATGCTATACTTAAAGAAATCCCAATCCCTCAGAGACACACACTCCAGGGATCTAAACCTTGTCATCACAATGAACAAAACATGCTGGAGGGATAGGTTCCTGACCCAGAGACTCCCCAGACTCTGGAACAGGCTGCCCATACATGTCAAGCCGAGCGCCTCTTTGGGCCTCTTCAAAAGGAACCTTGATGATTGATGGGAGATAGGAAATTCACCCAGGGGATCATGTCAGTCGCCCTGCTGGATAGGGGTCCAGGGAAGTAAATACTGTGGGAAGAAATAGCCAGGGAATTGTTATGGCTAGGCTTGTATAGGCCCTAGGGCCAATAGCCTAGTACCAGCCTATGAACCTATGTTATTAAATATGGATATTATAAGAATAGAAGTAAAGAATATGTTAAAAGAATAGATAAAATGTTATTTTGGCTTATATTGGTTGTATGGAATGAAAGAATAAATGAAATGTTTAATTGTAAATGAATTTTAGCAACAATAGTAAGTAAAATCAAGTGGTGGTTATGGAAAAAGGAATGGGAGTCTAATAGGGATGAAAATTTAGTGCGATTTTAAAGGAAATTATGAATATGTGTAAACAGATTTGTATATCTCTGTATGTGTATATTTGTAGATATTTGCAAATATGTAAATATTTTGTAAATAAGAGTTATTTTGTATATCAGTAAAGGACCCCTACTCTTTTTGATAGGTGTCCTGCTTTCTTTTACATGCACCTGAACTACCGCTGGCTCAAAAAGATGGGACCTTGATTTTAATGTATCATCCGAAGGACATATTTAAAATATGCTCCTAACTTTGGGTCTTTTTCTTTGATGTTTGAGCTAAGAAGTTGTGAGGGCAGAAAGAAGTTATCATCGATTGCACTTTGTTGGTATGACCTCAGCGAGCCAAGATGCATTTCTGGGTCATTGTTTATAAGTTTATTCACTCACTTTATCTAAAGATATCGGAAGTGTGCAGTCTGTGCAGTGGTCATGTGTTAATGTGTGTGTGTGTGTGTGTGTGTGTGTGTGCGTACGTGTGTGTGTGTGTGTGTGTGTGTGTGTGTGTGCGTGCGCATGTGTATGTATGTGCTGATATGCATATCTGCAGAGAACATAGTTTTAAAAATTTTTCCTCGTATTTGTGGTCTGTTCCTTGTACAATTTGTGGCTTTCTGCCAAAGTGCTGAGGACTGCAGTGACCAAATAATGACAAATGTGATCTTCAGACTTCATAGTCTTCAGAAAATGCTTGCCAACAAAAATCTGTTATACTAGTAACTTCCTAAGTGTATAATACCAATATTTAAGATCTAGCCCTGATCTTTGCCTCTGTTTGGAGGGCATTGTGGTGCAGTGGGTTGTATGATTCTCATAGCAGTGGGCGGAAATACACTTCTAGGTCATTATTTATGCATCTGATCATTCATTTGATCACAAGCAAACATCTGAGGCATATGTAGTCTCACTCGCACATGTGTATGTGTCTGCCTGTGTGTGTGTGTGTGTGTGTGTGTGTGTGTGTGTGTGTGTGTGTGTGTGTGTGTGTGTGTGTGTGTGTGTGTGTGTGTGTGTGCGTGTGTGCGTGTGTGTGTGTTTCTGTAAAAATACTTGCCTCCTGCATACTAGAGTAGTTATGATGTAAAAGAAGAAGTTTTATTAAGCAGGAGAATCAGCATATGAGCCATGTTCTTTGGGTACAATCCTTGGTTTCCCCATTTTGTTGACTATTGACAATGGATCTATTGTTAGGATGTAAATAAACTAGACATCATAAAGTCTACAAGTTTAATGTTAATAGTTTAACTATGAATACATTTTAATTTAGCTTATTTTTCCAGGCACATGGGTCTGAAATTCAATATGGGTTAAGGCAGTTTGTCTGGTGTAGATGAGTAAGGTCATGAGCTGTTAATGAGATCTTTCAGAGTTTGATTCTTTCAGCCTCCTTTTGTCTTCTATGTGACACTGATAAGTCACTTCACCAGACAGTGGCTGTCCCAAGTTGTTGGCAAATGTATTACACATTTGTGTTTTGAATTCCTCTGCCTTTCACATATACAATAATTAGTATTTCACTATATACTATTTGACTATGAAGCATAACATATCTATTGTAGTTTAATGGGTTGCTAGATGCATTTTCAGTAAAAGTAAGCTGAAGGGAAGAGACGCTTACTGTTGCTTATGCTAACTGTTTTCAACATGAGAGTGTTTTGTTTAGCAAATGACTGTCAGTATTTTTTGCTGTAAAATTTAAAAGAAATGTTTTAAAATTAAATCCTAATATCTGATCAATTGTAAAAGTAAAGAAAAAATAATAGGCACACTGGCAGGTTGGACAGTGTTGTACTGTAATTGGAGATGGACAGATAAATATTGGGATATTGGTATGGCTGTCGGGGACGGGGTGCCCCAGTCCATTACCCTGCCCAGGGCCGTATTTGACCATGATCTGGCTCTGCTTTATTATTTACTTGAGTACAATGTTATTTTTCTTAAATACAACATTGATACACTTTTATGCATTTTTGTTTAGCTATGTATAATTTTGTATGTTCATTGTATATGTACAGTCTCTATATTGCTATTGTTAACTGATCTGGATCATCGCAGAAGATGGTCTTTGGATCAGCCCACCAACCTGGTTAACAAATCGAATGAGTGAGTGAGTGAATGAATGAATAAATACTATGATCTGTGTTGTATCATTAATGATATATGAAGCAAGCAGAAACAAGAACATTAATGTAATACGTATTTTAAAAGTATAAGTTCATGGCATTGTTGTAGATAAAGAATATGCAAAAGTATCAACTTGATATTCTGTTTAATAAATATAAGCACATAAACTGTAAGCATGTAAAGTATACCGAATGATAGTGGAAAAAGTAATAGTAGAAGTTTAACATTCTTATACCATTGGCCTAAAAATATGAATTTACTTTTTTCCCGTTCCCCTGAGAGAGTAAATTTAGAATTCATCTCCCTCAGTAAGCATAATCGAGGGAGTAATCCTGTAGTAGAGTGAAAGGATTACATTTGGCCCTTGTGTGGTTTCAGTCTATGATCGTCTGACCTATATACTTAGCACTATGCAAGCCAAGGGTGCACAGACAGCTATCAAGTGAGCTCAAGCCATTCTGTTACATGCTGCTAGACTCCCATTATGAGTGCCTTCTTTGTCTGTTTCTGTTTCCAGTGCTGACGACTGCAGATGTGTGCATCCCTAGCACATACTAAATACTGAGTTGTTCTGTATATTATATTTTCAGACTGACTGGTTTCCACCTGTGGACTGGGAGGTTCATTTCATGACCCAGTCACACTATATCTGCATGCAAAGCAAGTTATGTTTATAAATCTTTTGCAACAACCCTAGAAACTGGGATAAAAAAGAAACGACCAGCCAGTATACCAAAGTAGATTTAATAAAACTCTGATGTCTCAGCAAAAAGCCTTCAAGTTCATATGTTTCTAAATCTGCCTGAATATCAATGCTAATGGCAATGGAATTGCAGTTGGTGGAAATACCCCACTTTTTGAATAAAAATAATGAAAGACATTTACAAAGCAAAATGAAATTAAACATTTTATATCTGTAGCTCATTATGCTGTCATGCAAGACTTATGCAAGTATTCATGAAAATTGTGAAAGCAGTGATTGCCCATGGTGAGTCTATACAATGCAATAAAGATTATTTTCTCTTAACTTAACAAAAATAATACAATTACTGATAGTAGTACTGTTCTTGGATTGAAATCTGTATTCCTAATGTAACTTAGTGAAACCAGATGTGTGATGTGAAGGCAGGTACAAAAAGCAGTTTCAACATGTAAATGAGAGACTGTTCAGAGATTTAATTATCATTCAGAAAATGTTTACTACAGAACTGTACATAGCAAATGAACCAAAACATTTCATACACTAGGCCTCAATGTTATGGTTCTTTTTACAAACTTTATTAAGTGACACAAAATGAGATAAGTAAGGAAAAACAAAAAGTCAGAACATTGGGGAGAAGAAACCACACACAGTCAGACATAACCACATGCTAACCATAATAAACAGCTATATTCTGAAATAAAAAATCTGTCTTATTTACATAAAACCTAACTTGGAAGAGTGAATTTTTTTGCTAATAAGTGCCTGTTAACACAGTGGTAATTTACATAGCTAAGCAATTCTCTGCAAAACTCAGCAGTGTAAATCAGAAGTCACAGGAATTTGGAGAAGGTCACAAGATTAATTAGTATTAGTCACTTCCCAGAGTTTAATGAGAATATGTTAAAGTGTTTTCAAAACACAGACATTTAGGTACGTAGAACAAAATATTTTCTCTTATAATTATAAAATTGTACAGAGAAAATGTCTGATAGACTCCAGGTGATACGTTCAATTAGTGCATACATTTTTGTTAAAGAATAAAATAAAAAAGGAAAATATTGTTTTGTAATTAAAACTGCATGATAAAGGAATACTGTCAGCATGTAAAATATGAAAAGTGACTTTTATGCTGTGAGTGGCTCTTTAAATCTCTATCTTGTGTCTGCTGCTGGCATAAAAACACAGTACGATCTGTTCACTCCTCTTTCTGGGTTTTTTCTGCTAAATTCCTGTTTTGCAGTGTCTCTGTCTCTCTCTCTCTCTGTAGCCATCCTCTCTATCAAGTGTCCAGATGTCAACCACCATGAAAACATATGGCGATGTGTCACCAGTTTATACAGAGACACACCAGGTAACTGTATACCTCTCCCTGGTCTACTCTTAGTCACTCAGACCATTTGGACCCTGGGTACAGATGGCATAAACAAAAAAAAACTGACATTTCATATCCATTGAGCCATCTCATCATCTCGTACGTACACTGTAGATGTAACAGTGGAAAAAGGAAATGTGTGTTTATGAAAATCTTTAAACGAGTAAAACTCTGACTTATTTGTAATCATTTGTTACTCCAGCTATCCACACATCCATTAATCGCTACCATGTCCCCTCCTCTAAGTTCCTTCTAATCACAACAGAATCATGATGCTAATGGCTAAATATTTGAATGACTGACAACACCATTTACAGGTCAAATCCTTCTGACGCTTTTTTGAAACACTTGTCCTACAATGAAGACCTGGATTTTTGCCTGTGTTAATCTTGTGTTTACAACCCTCACCAAAGTTCTAGAAGTCTGGCCAAATGTTTTGAAGGCCATCTGCTTGAGGCAGAATAGCAGCTGCATACAAGATGTGGAAGAAGAAATCTCTGTCCTTTTTCATCCCTTGCCTAGTTCCCACACAGCTCATATGCTGCAGGCAGGTATTGCATTTGCCAGTGCAAAGAGAAAGACTGCTTAGTTTTCTTTTGAAATAAAAACACTGGGGGCCATAAGCAACCGTCTTAACTTATCCAGTGAACCTATCTGTATCAACTGGATCACCTCAAAAGAAATCCCTAGGGAATCTAAAAGTTATCCATACCTATGAAAAGAAGCCCTAATGAGATCCACTCAGAAGCTTTTTCTGCATCCATAGTGAGTATCACAAATGCCATGTTCTTCCTATGGACCTGGATACAGAAAAAAATATTATTCTTAAGTTGTCCCTTCGTTGTCTGCCTGGCATCATGCCCACTTAGTCCTAAGGCACCAGCCTCAGAATTGGGGTCCTGACCTGACATGATTAGCCCATTCAACCATAAACATGTTTATAATTAACATTTTTTAATGATGTGAACTTGTAATACTCCAGATATGTAAGATCTTCATTTGCTTTTAAACATAGTTACTGTGGCACCATTCCTAGAAGCCAGAAGAGAAGGCACCTCTGATGTGGCTGAAAATGGCAATGCAGCTAGCCTACCTACCCAGTTAATAAAATAAATACAGGTTTTGCATGCATATTCACAACATTAAGAGTCTCAACCATGCCCCACATGAAAGCATTGTATATACATTCACCAGGATGCCATCGGGACCTCGGTGCCCTCCATGCTTTCAATGTGTTCATACGCGTAGGTCACCAAGGATAAATGTGTTCACATTAGCCTGTTTTGCATCTGTATAAGACTAAGCAATCTAATGTTTTTCACATACTGGTTAATTAAAACCTCCTCATTATGGGGAGGGGAGAGGAACACAATACATGAGATTTTTTTTATCTGCAAACAAGTTGACCAGAACTGTGTCACTTGTAAAGGTCAATCACATGTCTCCCCAGGGGTGTCAGCCAACAAGAATTGTGCTTCAAAGTTTCAGGGGTTGACATCGCTATTGAAACTATTGTAAAAATGAGTGGTATTGAAATTAAATCTAAAGTATGAAATTCCAAAGGAAAAAAAATCCAAAAAGTACCAGTAGAAGCTAAAAAGAGTGTACAGTGAGACACAACTGGTAGCAAAATCCAAGAAAAGAATTCACCACTAGTTCCACAATAATGAAGGTATAATTTTATTCAAAATTACAATATTCAGGGAAATTCACTAGACTGACTGATATACAAGAAGTTGCTTAAATAAGCTGAATACCCATATATAAATGACTCAATGTTTTAAAGCCCTTCTTATTAACTTATATTTAAAATTTAATATATCATTCAAACCTGGTCTTTATTGAACTCTAAAATACTTTGCCAGAAATATTCTCAGAAATATTTCCTACAATCCATGTGTATGTCTGTATACATGTTCAATTTGAAAAATTACTTTAAACATTGTGCTGTAACACTTGTGATTGCTACTTTTGATAATGCCATATATGCAGTGCTCTGACTGGCTACAATTCCTGCTGTTACACTGTTTCAGTTGTGCAGCCAATGAGGTAGAGATTTCCTAGAGCTTAGCATGAGCAAAACAGACTGCTAATAGGCAAGCCTACAACCTAGATGCAGTGATATCACTTTAGAAAGCTGGCACAGTGCAATGCTGAAGGCATACAGCATAAGCAGTTATATTGCAAACAGGAACTGAATGCAAAAAGGGAGAAGTGATGTAAACTAGGCAGTAGTGAAACAGCAAACATGCACAGTACTGGTAGGGTAGCAACTAGTGCTGAAGACATTCTTCATGCTGCTCCCAGAGAATTATGTAGATTAGGGCAGACTTGTATTTGTTGTTGTCACCTTGGGGAGGGACACCTAGAGTCTAGGTAAGAAAAAGTTCTGAAACATTTCATTAGGTTGAAGTTGCTTCCATGTAAATGATGTAATCATTCTGTGGATATCCAGATGGAAAGATTTAGCATTTTCCCCAGGCATCTGTTAACATTTCATTTTTTTACGTAATTTTATTGAATCAAACCCCAAGTAACGTAATAGATTTCTGAAGACTTCATGCATGGTGCACTGTAATTCCATGTGGCAGTTCCCTTATCTTTGTTACAAAAATAAAACCTAAACATTACAGTCCAGTTTCTTTGTAGATATCTATTTATTATACACAGGGAAGACAACCCAATACCAGAAGGTCACAAACTATCAAATAATAAAGACTAAATAATAAGAAATTCTAGGATGTTTTACTGGTTAATAATCAATATGTTTGTCTTGTCCTCAACAGTCTTTGTTCATTTAAATAAAACTTCTCTCTTTGTGCCCACTTCTTTAACTGGTGTGTGTTTATCTTCCCAGTTTCTCCCCTATTCCCATGTCCCTTATTTCTTCCATGGTTTTTATTAAATCCTCAGTTTGTGGTGTGCAAGCTGGTTTCCATTTTTGGGTCTATATTAAATCAGCGAACGCTTGAAAAAGTGAACGCTGATTTATCAACCCCATGTAAGCGAAAACTTACAATCCCAAACACTTAGAACAGCGATTTCCAAAAAAGAAAAAAAAACCTTTAAAACATTACATAAAATGGGGGGCTTTGCCCCCCACACCCCCAACGTGGGGGGCTGTGCCCCCCATACCCCCCACTTAAATATACCAACTCTGAGATTGCACTACAGTGACGATATTGGCAAAATAATGAAGGTGGCCAAGCGATTTCTTTCCCAGGGAAATAATTTGCTTATATGCCGTTTCGGTATTTTGACATTTCATGCTTTCAAGTTCGATCAAGACACATTCGAAAGAATGTGTCTTCGATCATATAATAGGGAACCCCATTTTCTTGTAATTATTTTTGTTGCCACCAGGAACTAAACCTCTTATAGCTTTCTAACAGGATCATGGTCTCTAACTTCTGTTAACTAAGATGTTTCTCCCTCAGTTCAAAGTTTTTATCTAAAATTTTCTCATTACTTCAAAGGTTTTATCTAAAATCTTTCTAAGTATATCTTATAAATCCTGCTTTAATTTACTTAATTTAGAACATGACCATAATATATGTACTCAGTCTCCCCTTTGACTTGTTTGACATCTCCAATAATTATTACTAGCCTCAGGGAAGATATTTTAATCTGACTGGGGGTATAAAAATAAATATTTATATAGGCACTTCCATCTAAAAATTCTAAATGTTCTTGACTGTGTAACTTTGAATGGTATCTGAATAATTTCCAACCACAGACTCTTCTTGTGTCAGTTGCTGATCCAGAGTTTTTCCTACTTCTGTTTAAGAAATAAACATAGCGTTAACCTTCTGATTTAACAATCGCTACTTTAATCTACTGATTATACCTCTGTTGTAAGCATTTTCAGCCTTGGCCTCTACAAGAATTTGTATTTTCTCTGGGATTATTTCCCCTTTTTTGATTCAATTGTCTGTGGCATTTATGCTTGGCAGTTTTAACTGTCAAATGTACTTATTTGTTCCTCATGTCTAAAGTGATATATGTTTGCTGAAAAAGGCTCTGTTCTATCATTCTATTTGTTTGCAAAAATGATGGCCTACTTGCTGTCTTCTATTACTTATCTGAGTAAGCTGTCTGTTGTGTCCTTGTTTCTTCTCCCCCCAAGGCCAGTTGGGTATAACTTCAATGTCCTATGCTAGATTTGTTTATCTTCAATCATTTCTCTGGCCAAACTTAGTTCCTTATTCACCATTGACTTATCTGGGTTGTACTTCAGAAGACTTGGCCATAAGGTTAATTCTCTTGACAGTACATCTGTCCAATTTGAATAAGTGCCATCTCTTTACATTTCAGGTTATACTGCTTCTGCTGAATAATATAAACCAAACATTGTTGAGCAGCCTTGTGATAAATTTCTAGTCCTACTTAAGCTATTGGCAGTATCATTGTATCTCAACGTACTCTTGGCCTACTGTTCCCCAAATAACTTTATTATTTTTTGGAGAAGATCCCACCAGCTGGCAACAGGATTATGTAAAAATGCCTGCCCTGCATATAGAATTAAAGGAAGTATCATTATTTTCAAAGCCTGAATTTTGTTATCCAAGTCAAGTGAAAGAATGTCCCATTTCTTTAATAAGACTTTAATTTTCTCTTGTAGTTTGTTCCCGATCTCAGCTGTGGCCTGCTTCACATCTTTATTCAGCCAGACACCTAGATATTTCATTCTATTGTGTCCCCCAACGATACGGATATTGTTGCAGCGATTCAAATGATGGGGGGGGGGGGGGTAATTTATTGGGATCATTTTTGCTTTGTTTAATTTTTTGGGGTAATTTTTGTTTTGCTTTTTATGATCTTATATCCTAATATCAATGCAAAGTGTTTTAATAACTCTTAAGCTTTCACTTAACCTGATGAAATTAGTTTACTTTTGTGTAACATCTAGAACTTATTATATATGTGTGCTGTTTATTGTTTCCTGAAATGTTGAAATTCTAAGTGGATTTATGTATATACTGTAGACTATGTTTTTTTTTTTTCTGTTAACTCTATCTCTGCAAAGTTTCTGTGTACATAAGACATTGTAACAAGCATAAGAATCTACAACAAGCACATTTGTTCTGAGACCCTTTAAAAACATTTGATTTTGCATTTATTCTTATATATTGTATGTTTCTTGAATATTCACATTGTTTTTGTTTCTACACTTTCAAGTTGTGTCTGAAAAGGGTCTTTGTACCAGCCCACCAACCCAGTTACCAAACAGTAAATAATAAGAAATAAGAGTACCTGCTCCTGGCATAGCAGTATGTCATCAGTAGAAACATCTCAGTGTTGCAAGATATTGATCTGGGTAGAACTCACCCCTGGGGTGGTGCCATCCCAGGGACAGGGTGTAAATCATTGGTTGGTGTAGTAAGAGCATAATGACAGGGGCACTCCACCCTCTTACTCCATTCTTTTTCGAAATATGACCCATGATGCACAAAACTTCCTGTTTCACAGTATGGCAAACATTCTCCTGATTAATATGATTGCCACCATCAGAATATCCTTGACACACGGTGGCAAGCGTGCTACTCCGTTTCCCTACAACACCATGAGCAGTAAGTGGTGTCAGACAGGCAGAGAGCGAGTCATGATGTGAAACTGCATATAAATGTATGAATGGGCCAAGCACCCAAGGATAGGCATTACTGTTTATATATGCATAATGACAGTTTTATCCATAATGGCAAAAAATGCATAGTTTGTCCACACATACCACACCTATTTTCTTCAAACTGTGAAAACAAAATATGCTGTTTTACACCTAATGGATATGTGCCAATGAGTTTTGCACATAGCTGTCTATCTGGTGGCCTTTTTATCTCACACACAAAAATGGATACATTTCACACTGACTCAGTATGAATGTGAGAATAGTATCCCTAGTAATGTCCACTAAACACAGTGTGACAAACAACAGCTGAATACCCCCACTGTTTCCAGAAGTGCAAAGGTACAACATCACTCAGAAGAACAACGCTATAGTTAACTGTCACCCATCCTATGCTATACAACCTGTGAACCTGTCAACAAGTGTCTTGTTCACCTGGTTGCAATACACATGCACACATATAAGCTCTCACACACGCTCACTTGGACACGTGTGAAGCTATGTTAACTATCATAGAAAGTATTCAAGTATTTCAGCTCTGTGTTAGTTCATTACTCAAGCAGCCATGGGCATTTTAATGTAAGAAAGATAAAAAAAAAACTTTATCTGAAAATCTCTCTGAACTTCAATTACTGCCAAGTCATGTTCAGTTATTATGACACTAGTTGTATAGGTTTGTGAAAGGTGAAAAAAGAAACATTACATATAATAAATAATCTGCCGCCTTTTCTCTTCATTTTATTATGATGAATCTACAGAAATTTCTGCATTTCCAAAATGCCTGAGTAGTTCTTTAGTTACAACATCATACTGTATAAACAAGCAGAAAAGGATGTCAGTATTCAGTCCTCTATTTCAGAAAAGATTAGAAGGAAAAAATAAACTGGCCTATTTCTAGCAGGTCACTTTAACAACATAGGGAGAGAATTTAAGACCGCCATTGATGCTTTTTCATTAGCAGTTCCATATGCAGTCACCACAGGAAAAATCCCATCTCCGGGGAAAATTATTAATTCAGTGACCCACAGGGCAAAGCAGGATGTTAGCTTGTTGATTTA
The DNA here is from genome assembly GCF_019279795.1 of Protopterus annectens. Classification (NCBI taxonomy): domain Eukaryota; kingdom Metazoa; phylum Chordata; order Ceratodontiformes; family Protopteridae; genus Protopterus; species Protopterus annectens. The sequence continues at coordinate 765,864,534 of NC_056727.1, forward strand.
GAAATGCAGTGAAGATGGTTGTCTGGCAGGTATAAATCTACAAACTTCCTAGCCTTGCTTGCCTAAAATAGCACTATAAACTATTGCATTTTGTTTTGAACTGCTTTCTGCTGAATCGTGAATTACATTGCATTTGTACTAAGTGCACGATATAGAAAAAATATAATGTGATGGAAACTTAGCTAGAGTTTAGAAAATTGTAACAGAGCAGAAACGTAGCTGCAGCTTAAACTGTACAAGCATTGAATCCTATAGCATGATCTTTAAATGTAGAGATATAGATAAGCCAGAATGTGAGGATGCTTCAGCTCCAGCTTGAAATTAAATTAATTACTATATTACCAAGTATTTGTATAATTTTGTTGTTCCTTCTCCTACTATCTTACTGTTACAGCAATATACCTCCTTCTACAGTTGTGTTGTAGCTAGGTTATTTGGTGCCTGACTGATGCCCCAGGTGACCCCCCCCAGCAAACTAAATAAATAAATAAATAAATAAATAATAATAATAATAATAATAATATATGTTTTCAATCAAGAAGTTGAGGGAAAAAATTAAAAGGTCTTCAATAGAACTGTGAACGTAGCACAGAGCTATTATTTTATTACGTACATACATGGCAACTCTTTGCTTTCTTACTGTCTCCATACCTTTACTCTCATTTAAGCAGCAGTGAATGCAGGTCATACAAATGCATACTAAGAATGCGTGTACTCCCAGACAGGGAGAGATCAGCACCCCTGCACAGCTGCCAGTTGCTTCTTCTAACTACTAACACCCAGGGCAGCTGCATCCTTTGCCCTGCCCTTGCTACAGCTCTGCACAAATTGTCCTGTTGTACTTGTCTAACCACGTTTAGAAAACTTTAGCTAACAGAAAACATATCTATGTGTAAAATGGCATAAATAATTTGCTAAGGTTGCACTGTCTCCCTGTCCATGCTTTCAAACTGAAAATGTCTCTTCTATTAGTTTTGATTCTGAAAACATTAGAGAACCGCTGTTGTGGCTACACATTACTCATAGTTATCTAAAATTTTTAATCATATGTCAATAAAAGCAACAATGACATAACCATTATTATATGTGAAGACAAGTGGCTTTCTCTAAACCCAAATTCGAAAACACTTTACACTTAAGTTAGCACTTTACATCACTCCCAGTTCCATAAAATCTGGTTCAGGAGTTCCAAGTAATGTAGACAAATGAGGAATTTGGAGCAGTACTCAATTCCAAAACCGAAATCAGGTATATAATGAGAAAATGCAACACTTTTCCCATTATATTTGAATGTCATTGGAAATGTTCTAGGTAACAGTGTAACTGTAACCCACCATATTCAATGGGAGAATCAAAACTGCAGGCCTTAGGCAGTGTAGGGCTTCCATGCCTGCAGTACCACTTCCAGAAACAGGTGGAGCAGTGCAGCACACTGACAGAAGGTGAGGGGGGAAAGGATACACTGTTATGCCGTCAGTGGTTGAGGATGACTGGAATTTACATTTTCTAACAATTTTGACTTGTAATAATGCCAGACACTCCCTGTCATGTCAGATGAGACCATAGCTGCATAACAGACTTTAAACTGTCATGTATGTATTCTCTTGTCCAGCAGGTTGTGCTGTGGGGACACCTGATATCAAGGAACTCCATTCACTTATCAGCATATTTATCAATGTTCATGGTGTGCTACAAATAGGTAATGGGATTCATTAGCTTAGCAGTTATCTGAATCTTATTGCCTCTCTCTGGAGTAATATGCCAGCCTATTGAAATGTGACATTTGTATAGCATCAGTGTTAGTTCAGCATGCATTGTTTCCTATGACATCATCCCGGAGAGCAGAAGTAAAATTTCAGGGTAGATTAACGTTTAGCAGCAGTGCACGAAAATGCTGCACCAGTTCTTTTATAATGTAGTTGCAACTCAAAAAATGGAGTAGTTCACAGAAGGAAGGGAGTACTTCACAGGAACTATAGCTATCTGCTAAGCATTGCTTAAGGAGAATGAAATGAAATGACACATTCAGATATGCACAGATATTTGAATATAGTAATGTGTAATACAAGAACAGAGTCTAACTCTTTAAGTCAGTGTTCTTTCAGCTAAGCTAAGTTTATACAGATATAATTAGCAGAGGTATAATAAAAGAATGGAGGTTTCCATTCTACAGATCTAGTCGTCTAAAGAATGCTAGAGGTTTGAACACCTGGACAATTGTCTGACCACTCTGTGCATAGAATACACATATTGTTTTCCATGCTTGAATTAAATAACTACTTTTCTGAACCTGAAATGAATGTGGGGTGCAACAATTACATTTCATAAGAATTTATCCCTGGAAGTCTAGTGAAAGGTGAAACAACATTTAGGCTCCGATGTTTACTTTTCCATCCTCCTCAACGTGTGAGTTACCGGAGCTGATTGGATCCAGGGCTGCAATTCATATTTTTGGCTTTAAAGTTCAAACTCCTCTCCCATAATGCCCTGCATCACACCAGCTTCTGAGATCTCATTTGTTGTGATTGTGGAAAGGCGTGGTCTCCAGTGAAGATAAGTGCTTTTTCAAGTGCTTTGGGGTGATTTATCTACCCTTGTGTTTAGAGTTTTACTCCTCTCTTTTTCCCTTTTTCTCCAGAAAGTTCTCTTTGTGAGATTGTTCTTAGTGGTTTATTACTTTGAGTCATTTTTATGTGTGTGTATGTGTGCGTGTGTACATGTATGTGTGTGCTCAGTGCTTAGATCATAGTGGGTATTCATTCGGCTATCTAAATTTCTATTTCTTTCACCTTTTTTCCAGAGAGTTTTCTTCACTGGGGGATTGTGGTTGCCCTATAGCCTCTTTCTACTTTGAATTATTTCTTCCTGTGTGTTAAAGTGGGTGCAGTGTTTAGGCCAAAGGAGCCTTTGGTTGTTTCCTTTGGGTTAAGACACAGGTGTGGTTTAGCTCTTTCAATATGTCTGAGAAGACTTCAGGTTTTAAAAGGTGTGTTGACTGCCATGACAAGCTGCCTTTGCAGGACTCGCACAGCTGGTGCATATAATACCTGGGGACGATTTACCTTGATTAAGATTGTGAGGCCTTTGCCTTCTGTGGGTCAAGGACCTTAGATGATAAGCATGCCAAGTTGGTCATGAAAGGGCTCTTTCCTGCTTCCGCTGCTGTAGTGCCCTCTTTCTCTGGTTCTTCCTCTCCTGCTAAGAAGTCTTTAGAGAAGATTAAAAATGACAGTAATAAGGGTAGAGACTGAAAAGACAAAATGGAAGATAAGGCTAAAGACAGAGAAAAAGAATCTAGAAAAAGATCTACCTAGTGCTCAGCAATTGATGAACCAGTAGAGAAGGCACTGAGGCCCTTTGCTTCTTTGGGTCCCATCTTGGAATTGGACAAGATGATGCAGAGATTCTTGAAGGCTAAGATTAACTTGAGGATCATTCCCTCCCCTCCACCATTTCTCCTTTACTGGTCTGCTCTTTGGATCTGGTGGTTCTGGATCCAGCTCCTGTCCATGTGATTCCCTCACTGGCATTAACAGCATGACTGCTTTCATCTCTATCATTAAAACTGATGTACTCAACTCCAGCCTTTTCAGAGCTGACTGCATCTAGGAGCCATCTGGTCAGGGATGGAGCTACAGGGTCAACTCTGAGGCTTTTAGACCAATCTCTGCCTCTTTGGCCTCAGCCTTGGACAGTTTGGTTCTGATCTTGGCTTCAGACCCATCCTAGGTGTAGGTGTTCAAGGTGATGGAAATGATTTTTGTCCAACTTGGGGACTAGTGACTCATGCTCAGTGTCGAATTTAGACTGATCCTCCATTCTATGTGGAACTTCAAGTCACACATCATCTTGTTAATGAATAGCCTGTATCTCAATGCCTCAGGCAGCCCCAGACCCAGGGCTCCCCTGAGGCTTCATTGTCTCCTCTAATATCCTCTCCCCCTGAGGAGCACAGGAATCATTGGTGTAAGAGGAAGCTCTTGGATTCTCCTCAGGAATAACTGACAGAGGACTGTGACCCCAGTGAAGGGGAATGTTCCCCAAAATCTCCCCATGACAATGCCTCTTTTGGCAACATAGAGGAATTGATGAGACAGAGAAGAGGTTGGACCAGTGAAGCCCCTTACCCTTAGGTGTCAGTATTTCTTGAGGTCTTTGGTGCAGGCCCATCCATGGCCTGGGTGGCACCCCCCTCCAGATGTACTTGTTGATTTAGTTTCTAGTAGGGTGTTGAGAGAACCAAACGTGGTGGAGCCTGTGACTAAAAAGCCAGACAGGATTTTAGTTCAGCCCAAGTATAGGACACTTTGGAATAAGGGACATGTGGTCGATGCCATTGTAGTGGAGGCACCCACTAAAAAGGTACTCTTAGAGAGGGTGTGCCTGTCCTCTAAACAGACAATCTAGAGGATTAGACAGATTTAGAAAGAGCACAAATGCTTCAGCCACCTTTACTGTCAGTGTGCTAAACTATATGGCACACCTGAACAGACTGCAGAGGGACTTGATTAATGAGTTTGCCAAGTCTGTAGCACCCAAGATGACAGTTGAGACTCATTAAGTCCATGAAGGTTCAATTGTCTAATTTGTTGTCTGTCTCTAACATATCCATGTGCTTGTTATCAAATGCAGTGGATGGTACGGCCAAAGCAGCAGGCACTAGCCTTGCAGTTTGCTGCCATAACTGTATGTAACTGTGTAACACTGCAGAGTGCCTCAGGTTGCCTTTTAGCATGTCCTGTTCAATGGTGCCACTTTGTTTGGACCTAAACTTAAGGACACTATTTCCAGGAACAAGCAGGATGACAAGTCATTGTCTGTGTGGATCTGCTTTTCCAGCCTCAGCAAGCTTTCTCATGCAGTCAGAGGGTTGAAAAATGGATATTCTTCTGCATGCCACAACTTGCTAGAATGCCATCCCCTGGGGCAAAGGGGAAAACGTCAGTGGTTGTCACCTTAGATGCAGAAGCAGTCCTCAGAATCAGGGCTTCGGGGGGGGGGGCATTCCCAGAAAGACCTTTCAGCACTCCTGAAGATTTGCCCAATTGCTGCAGTCTGCAAGAAGTCAGGGAGCACTTGATTTTCCACCCTCAAGCTTGGTAGGCCATCACTACAGATTCATCGGTGTTGAGAGTCATTATCAGATACTAAACTATTCTCTTTAATTTTTCCCTGATTGTTTGTCTAAAATCCCTTCCAGATATTTGACCCCTGCAGCAAAGGGAAGCAACAAGGGAAATACAAAAGCTGCTTGTAAAAGGACTCATCCAGGAGGTCCTACCTGACCAGAGAGATTGGGGTCTATTCAAGATTCTTTTTAGTACCCAAGAAAAACAAACATATTTAGCCTACTTAGGTCCAAACTGGGCAGGACCTCATGCCCATTTTGGACCTATGTAGGCTTTTTGATTGCTGCTGTTCCGTCTCACCCCCCCCCCCACCACCAGCTGTTCACCAAATACATAGTAGTGGAAGCAGCACAGCTCAGTTTGGAGGGATTCTGGATCTTTCCTTACTGGTGACTTCAAGAATGTTGCTAGTTCAAGCAAGAGACTCCCTGCTCCATTTGTGCCTAAACTTAGGAATTACGGTGAACTTCGAGAAATTCAATCTAGAACCAGTCCAGGCTGCAGAGATTATAGGTTGCCATCTGATCACAACTACTCAATTTGACAGGCTTCCTGTCTCAAATTTATCATTGCTACATCTTCAGGCCGCAGGTTTTCCTTTTTTCAGAAGCCATCTGCTTTTATGATTTTTTTATCTTCTTGGCTTGATGGCTGCTGCTATCTTGTTAGTTTCTCTTTCTTTCTGAGGGTGCTTTGGTGAACTCTTTTGGTCCAGTGGTCTCTGACAACTAATTCTATGCAGTTTCCCATAGAAGTCACATAGGTTTGACACTGTCACATCTCATGGTGGATGGCATCAGATCATGTATTCTTAGGATGCCCCATTTCCTTCCCCCAACTTTGACCACTGTAACCATGGATGCTTGCCACCTGGGTGGAGGGGTATTATGAGGGAAGAATGAACCAAGGTATGTGGTCCCAGTTAAAGGCCAACTTGCACATCAATGTTTTGGAGATGAAAGCTGTCTACATGGCACTGCATTCTTTTCGCAGCTGTCTCCACAAAGTTACTTCAATCCAGGTTGACAGTATGGCAGTGGTCTGGTACATCAGCAAGGAAGGAGGAACTCAGCCTTTACCCCACTGTATCAAAAGACCATGGGTGTGTAGCAGTAGGTGTTTACTTCTCAGCACTTTCTGACAGCAATGCACATCCCAGGGAAATCCACCATTCTAGTGGACAAATTATGCAGGAGCATTCTGATGGCTCATAAGTGTTCTCTCAACCTGTCAATGGCAGAACAAATTTTTTGCCACTGGGACCAAACTTGCTCCAATCTGCTTGCAACACCTTACAACACCAAGTACAGCAGCTTTTTTCCCTGATTCCTTACAAGTGACTGTCATTGAATGACTCTCTATCCATGCTTGGTCATCAAGTCTCCTCTGAGCATATCCTCTGACTCCCTTGGTGATAAAGTTTTTACAGAAAGCAGCAAGGTCACTGTGATCCTCATAACCCCCTTCTGGCCCAGACACATTTGATTCCCCTTCCTATGGTCTCACCTGGTTCACCCTCCTCATCTCAGAAGCTTTCTACTGGGAAAATTTACGTCAGTAAGTGGAAATTATTTAGTATTTGTGTTGTCTTGAAAGGTTCCTTAGCTGCATTTAAAAACACTTCAGCTGGCTTTTTTCATTGTAAGGTGAGCTATTCTACTATCAAGGTTCATTTGGCAGCCATTTCTGATTTTTGTGTTGGTCAAGACCTTTTTGAAGGGGACTTTTCTCCTCAGACCCCCCCCCCCCTTTATTACAGGCTTTAACCAGTGTCCTTTTTAAACCTGCTGCTTCAGTGGTTCTACAGTTTTTTTCTTGGGAAACCCTTTTCTTAGTTACAGTAGCTTCTGACAAAAAAGTGTTAGAACTTCAGGCTTTGTCATATAAGTCTCTTTATCTAATTTTTCATAAGGACAGAGGTTCTTTTCAAACTTATCCAGCCTTTTTACCTAAAGTGGCCTCCAAGTCTAACTTAAACTAGTCTATTCATTTGCCAGTGTTTTTCCTGAACTTTTATTATAAAGGTGTGTACATTCTTCATTCTCTGGATTACATCAGCAGTTGAGATTTTAATTACACAGGAACAATTACATCAAGAATTCAGATCATATCTTTGTGTCCTTTCCCAAAGCCCGGTTAGGTAAAGATGTATCTAAGGTCACCTTATTCAGATGTCTTTCTGGCTGTCTTTTCTGTACAAGGTTAATGGGTTGTCTTTGCCATCCAAACCAAAGGCTCACTCTACAAGGGAAGAATCTACCTCAACAGCTGTTTTTAGCCATACTTTATTGTTCAGCATCTGTTCAGCTATTACTTGGTTAAATTCTCATATTTTTTGTCTCAGTATCTTTGAAGAGTGTAAAATGATTGTTCTTAAAATGTTTTATAGTATTTTGGAGCTTTTCTCCACGGACATCTACTGAAAATAGGCTCCCACCCAGTTGGACATTCCTGGTAATCAAATGTCAATAAATAAATAAATTAATAAATTCCAAACTTGACATTCAGTTGAGGACTACGACTACTTTTGTTTCCACCATTCTTTGGAATATTCATTCTTAGTACCATCTAGACTAGCTTGGCTGGGGACTTTGTCCCACAGATTGAGGCAAAGCTACACGCTCTAGGGACCTAAACCTTGTTGCCACAATAAACAGAACATGCTGGAGGGATAGATTCCTGTCCCAGAGACTTCCCATACTCTAGAACAAACTACCTATCTATATCAAACAAAGCTCCTCATTAGTACTCTTCAAGAAAAATCTTGATGATTGGATGGGAAATAGGAAATTCACCCCGGGGATCACCTCTGTGGCTCTGCTCGACAGTGGCACAGGAAAATAATTTTCTTGGGTGGCAAAAGCCAGGGTACCTTTTGGGCTGGGCTTGTATAGGCCCCAGGGCCGATAGCCTAGTACCTACCTATGAACCTATGAAATGGAAAGGACATCATCAGATACAAAAGTTGTATACTTACCATAATGCTAGATTCATGCTGTCTTCTTTTGTATATCCCAACAGTGCCTCTCCCTTCCAAATCATCATTCTACAGCTGTTTAGTTCTTAGATGACCATGCAGGCCTTCCTGAAGTCTTCATGTGTTGGACCAAAACATTAGGTCTTGGCCTGACGTTTATTATTGCCTGTTTTTTATAGGGGTCTAGTATGGGAGGGGAAACTGACTCTGAGATGCTGGAGTGGTACAGGGAATTATGGGAGAGGAGTTTGAGCTTCAGAACCAAGATTAGAAAATAATAATGTAATAATCCCCATGCAGTGTCATATGGGTCCTTGAGCCTCTGCTCCTTACCTGATACAACACCTGATCTCATCACTCACCTGTTTGGGGAACTTCACAAGGACTTTTCCAGTCAGAAACTCACTGCATGATTTCTCCAATTCCAGTGATGGCATGGGGCACCTCCCTTGCTGTCTATGTTTTATGCATACAGCTTCTCAGAAATCATCTAAAAGCAAAATGTATAGCAGTAAATGGAAAATACTTGCAGTTCGGGTGGAATCTCATAACATAGAACCCTTCTCAGCTTCCATGGGGAATGTTCTCCATTTCTTATCTTCTGTGTTTTCCTTGGGGTCCAGTTTTTCTGCTATTAAGGCACAGTTGTCAGCTATTTCCTCCTTCCACATTGGGTTTCAGGTTTCCTTCTAGGCCTTGTATTATGTTATGCAAAGCCTTCTTGAAAGGTACCTTCCATTTCAGGCCCCTCTCCCGAAGGATCCAGCTTCTCCATGGGACTTACTTTTGTCCTGGAAGCTCTGTTCAAATAACCATTCAAGACAGTGGCATCTACAGAGCTAAAACGTTTGTCTTGGAGTAGCAGTGGCTGTCACCTCAGCAAGGAGAATCTCAAAAGTGTATGCCTTATGCTTAGTCCTTCTATACATCATATTTCATAAGGATAGGGTTACTTTGAGAACCAACCCCTCCTTCCTTCCTAAGGTATCTTCTGAGACCAGCCTTTCACAACCCATGCATTTTCTGGTGTTTTTTTTTTCCTAATTACTAAAGCAAAGGAAAATACACTTTACATACATTGTATGTTCACTAACAGCTTTGTTTCTATAGTCACAGAACAGCTTCCTTCAGAAAAGATGAACAACTGTTTGTATTCTTATCTCAAAACAAATTGGGCAAGAAGGTATCAAAGATTTCCTTGTCCAGATGGTTGTCAAAATGTATTTCTTTTATTTATATATCCCAAAATAAATCCTTGCCATGCAAGCCTAAAGCTCATTCTACTAGGGCCGTAGCAACTTTAAGAACATTTTTCAAGTCTCTAGCCTTGGATAAAATTTGCCAAGCTGCTACTTGGTCTTCAGTTCATACCTTTGTCAAGCATTACAAGCTGGATTGTATTTCCAGAACCAGAGCTCCCTTTGGGGCATTCATCCTGAAGGGTCTCCCGTCTTGAGGCCACCCAGGAATTGGGTAGCTGGGGATTTTGACCCATAGGCCAGATCTGATGGACTGAATGAATAGGATAAAAAGTTATGTACTTACCATAATGATAGATCCTTTCATTAAAGTGCATCTGATGTGGCAACCTGCTGTTCTTCCCCTTCCATGGTCTAAACCCAATTTATGCTGGTCAAAGATGGTACAAACACTATTAGATCTGTACAAGAAACATGATCTGCGTTAGTCAGGAAGGAGCAAGACATTGTGGGTAAAAACTTAAAAAAAAAGTTCTCAGTGTTGGATCACTAAATCAGACAGATCGTTTCTGAGCAGCAGCTTGAGGATCCATATGTCATATTTGCTTTGTTTCAGTGATTTGTGCTGTGCTGAATTTGATGCTGGTGAATTGTCATAATTCCCTTACTAGGCTGTAGGTAATTCTACCAATGGGTGTCCTGCAACATACATACGTTAGGATAAAATAGTGTTTTCAGACAAGAGAGCAGACTACATTAGTTCAAACTGAAAGTAATATATGGCACACTGAAGTCAGATGAGGTCTTGCATTTGTGGGCTAAATGTCAAAGTAGATAGATGATGCCATGTCTATAATGACTGTACATGTCAGCTTTTACTCTGGCCATGTCCACCTTTTGCTTCTAAGAAAATGGGTTAGTTTTGAAAATATCTTTTGATCAACTGACAGTGACAAGCACTTCAGTCCTTTATATTCACAGATAACCTGCTGATCAAACAATACTGCAACATAGAATGTAATGTTATCCTATCTCGCCTTCATTCTTAACTGGTTGGGTTCTTCGAGGTCTTCCACTAGCTTGTGGCTGAAACCCTATCCCATCATGCCCTAGAAAAGCTCCCCAGATCGCGTTTGCCTATAAACAAGATAGGGTGTTTCTTACTGGCTCTGGCTAAGTGGAATTTTCTTATTTCCTTATTTTGTCATATTTTTGCAAAGTTTGTGATAGTCTGTTAGTTTATTATTATTATTGTTATGCCCTAGCTAAGATTATTAAGCAGTTTTAGACTGTTCGCTGCTGTTGGAAATACTTAAACAGAGAGGTGGCTGGAAGCCCATCAACATTTCTGAGGAGGAGTCTGTATACCTGAAGGCCTTTGGGTCTCGCCCTTCCACCACTTTTGTGTTTCCGCCTTTCGACGAACTGATGGACCTAGTTTGTCGAAAGGCATGGGAGTCTCCAGACTCAGTGGCGCCTGTTCCCCGGAGGCAAAACAAATTAATAACATCCCCTACAGATAAGAATTTTTTTACAAAGGGTGTCCCAGTAGATGCTATGGTGGTGACAGCGGCCACCCAAATGGAGCTTTCAGAGATGTCCTCCTCTGAACATCCGCCGAACAAGGAGTTCATATGATGGACAAATACAGAAAACTCACCTTTTCTTCAGCAACCTTTGCATTCAGATCGTTGAATTATCTCACCCATTTTACCAGACTTCAGAGGCATCTGTTTGAAAGAGCTAGGAGATAGTCTCCAAGGTTCAGTAGCTGAATGGGGTATCAGAAAAGGTTTCCTCTCAACTCTCCACCTTAAATTCAGTGGTCAACTCCTCCATGAAATTAATTTCTTATGCAGCGGATGGAGCGAGTAGGGCATCGGGTTCAGGAAGTTCCCTAAGGAGCTATTCCTGGATGCATTTGTGTGACTTTGTGGAACCCTTTAAATATTTTTTTGTTAATGCCCCTTTTGATGGCTCATCCTTGTTCAGGCCAGAAGTCAAAAACACACTAACCAGGTGTGAACAAGATGGAAAAACTCTCTCTGCCGCAGGAGTACATTTTTCCCTACCTTTTAGACTTTATCCAAAAGGTCAAAAGGGAGGAAAAACGTGGTTCCAAAAATCCCAGAGAGCTTTTCAGGACACATGCCGTGATTCTTCACCCAGGGGCAGAGGGGGAAACAGTAATGGGAGACGCCAGCCACGTAACAGAGGGGGTCCGCAAAATCAGGGTGATAGGGAATCTTTCCTTGGTAAGACCTTTTAGCACTCCGGAAAGAAGGCTCGCCTGTCTATCTCTGGAGGCAGTTGGGGGTCACTTATCTTTCTACCCAGAAGCCTGGCTAAAAATAACAAAAGACAAGTGGGTACAAAGCATCGTATCCAGAGGTTACTGCATACCCTTTTCTTTCCCCATCCCAAACATAAAAAACATCCCAGATGTTCCACCCAGTTAAAGGGAACAGGCAACTCTAGAAAAACAAAAGTTTCTGGAAAAAAGAGTCATCCAGACAGTCCCTGCAGACCAAATAGGTTCCGGAACTTACTCAAGGTTCTTTTTAGTTCCAACGAAAACAGGGGACTGGATACCCATCCTGGATCTCAACAAATTAAACAAGTCAGTGAAAAAGTCAAATTTCTGGATGATAACACTGCAGTCGATACTCCTTTTTCTGGGACAAGATGATTGGATGTGCTCTATAGACCTCTAGGATGCGTACTACCACATAAAAATGGACAGGCGATCCAAGAGTCATTTGTGCTTTTGGCTGGGAGGTAGTCACTACCAATTTTGAGCTCTGCCCTTTAGTCTCACTACAGCCCCCAGAGTGTTCACCAAGTGTATGGCAGTAGTCACAGCTCACTTCAGAAGCCTAGGATTCTGAGTGTTCCCATACCCCAACACCACTGAGCACCTACTAATAAAAGCAAGAGACACCACACTGAAGGTCTGCTGTCACCTAGGAATCACAATAAATTATGAAAAGTCTGCCTTGTTGCCATCTTAACATATTGTTTTTATAGGAGCAGATCTAGATACAACAAGAATGATGGCAACCCCCCCCCCCCCGAAAGAGTTCAAGTCCTAAGGCATCAAGTCAGAAACCTGCTTTCCAATAAAAAAATACAAGCAAGAACAATCCTGAAAACCATGGGGACGATGGCAGCAGCAATAAACTTGATCCCATTAGCAAATCTGCATATGAGAATTCTGCAGTGGCTACTGTTTACTCAGTGGTCCATGCAGGAACTACCCATGTCCCACCAAATTATGATAACAGAATCTTGCAAGAAAGGCCTTCGTTGGTGGCTTCACTCCACTCATGTGACATTAGGATGACCTTTTGTTCTCCCACAACCTTTAGCCACAGTGACCACGGACACTTCCCAGATGGGGTGGGGGGGTATCTGGGAAAGACAGTCCAAGGCACCTGGCAGGATCACGAGGCCCACTTGCACATCAGTGTCCTAGAGATGATGGCGGTGCTTCTTGCATTGCAAGCATTCCAAGACTCTCTTCTGATAGGAACTATTGCAATACAGATAGACAACATGTTGGTTGTGTGGTACATAAACAAAGAAGGAGGAACCAGGTCTTACTCCCTTTTTCGGGAGGCCCTGAGAGTATGGCAGTGGGCTACCTCCTCCCAATGCTTTCTGATAGCAATGTACATCCTGGGGAAATCCCAAGGTGATAGCAGACAAACTCAGCAGAGCAATTCTGATGCCTCATGAGTGGTCCCTAAAACAAGAAGTAGCGGAGATGATTTTCTGCAAATGGGACCAGCCTTGCTGCAACCTTTTTGCCACATCCATGAATGCCAAATGCAGCAGCTATCTTGCCCTAATCCCCCCTCTGGGGAGTCACAAAGGGATGCACTTGTACATGATCAGCTTTCGGTCTCCTCTATGCCTTTCCTCCCTTTCCATTGATAGGCAGAATTCTTCAGAAAGCCAGTTCCTTGGTAAGGAATTTGATACTCTTCCCCCATGCTGGCCTCATGAAATCTGGCTCCCTTTCCTTTACCCTCATCTCCAGGAGGAGCCATGGATTCTGGACCCAGTTCCGGACCTTCTGACTCATGCATCACAGATGCTCCACCCCTCCTTTCAAACCTTCAAATTGACAGCTTGGTTGCTCCGATTCCAAACATAGCCAGGCTCCCTAACCTTTCTCCATTTGTGAAACATATCCTGATCTCATCTCTTAAGGCTTCAACAAGAATGTTATATATGAGCAAATGGAAAAGATTTTCTTCTTGGGCCTTGAATAATTTCATTGACCTCTTCTCTGCTCCAATAGCTTCCATTCTTGAATTCTTGGCAAAGCTGTTTAATGAAGGCGCAGCTGCAGCTACTATTCAAGTTCAGTTAGCAGCGATATCTAATTTCCATTTAGGTGAATCAGGGCCGAATATGATGTCCCAAAGGCTTTGCAAGGCATTTCTTAAAGGCACCACCCATTAAAGCCCCTCCAGCACCATGGGACCTGAATTTTGTTTCATCCAGTTTGATTCTTCCCCCTTTTGAACCTGCATCATCCTGTGAGTTAAAGTTTTTAACTTGGAAGATGATCCTTTTGATAGCCATCACTTCAGCTAGAAGAATTTCAGAGCTACAAGCATTATCTATAAAGCCCCCCTGCATGCTTTTCCACAGAGACAGAGTATCCCTATGAACAGACCCATCCTTTCTACCCAAAGTATGCTCAGAATCTAATTTGAACCAATCCACAGAATTTCCAGTCCTTTTCCCCAACTATGGCAACAAGGCAGAATACATGTTACACCAACTAGATGTACATAGACAATTAAATTTTTACTTACATAAGACAAAGAACTTCAGAAAATCTGACTAATTATTTGTATCATTTTCACTCTAAAAAAGATGCTTCTGTATCTAATGTCACTCTTTCTAAATGGCTGTCAGATTATATTACTTATACTTATAAATCTCAGAAAAAAGACCTCTCCTATAAAGTAAAAGGTCATTCTACAACAGCCAAAGCAACTTCTTCTGCCTTTTGGGCTAGACTAGCAATTGACACCATTTTTGCTGCAGCAACATGGGCAAGGCCACATAATTTTGTCAGTCATTACAAAGTGGATTTGGCCTCCAGGAACAGGGCCTCTTTTGGGTCCACTGTTCTCAAGGATATTCTCCCTTGAGCCACCCAAGAAAGATGGTGCTAGGGACGCTGTCCCAACCAGTTAAGAATGAAGGCGAGATAGGACAAAATCACATAAAGAAGTTATTTACTCACCATAGCATTCCGTGTGTGTTGTCCATCTCGCCTTCATTCATACATCTCACCCTCCTTCCCCCCGCCTGGGCTCCTGGAGGACCGAGCAGATATAATTGGTAACTAATGTTCTCTGACCTTCTTCATGGCTCTGTAAGGTATTAGTTAGCTCATGTGGTACCTATTGTCATATCAGCAAACAAAATCTGGGGAGATTTCCAAGGGCATGATGGGATAGGGTTTCAGCCATGAGCTAGTGGAAGACCTCGAGCTTTTGTATAAGGCCAAGTCAACCCAACCAGTTAAGAATGAAAGCAAGATGGACAACACACATGGAATGTTATGGGGAGTACATACTTCTTTTTTTTTTTTTTACAAAAATATTTTTGTAATGTATCTATGGCATTTTTTGGTTTGTTTCACTGATGGTTTCCTTCAACAAGTCAGTAGCTTAGTAGAAAGTTTAGATACATCATAGCCAGGACACATCTAGAACTAAAAAATGAACACCAAGTGCCACGTGTGAAGGACACCATACACCTGCTACTGTGCACTAATGTGTTTCTCTGGGATTATTCTGTGTGTGTTCTGTATGCATGGACTGTGAAGCACAAGTCAGACTTACAAAGCATGTTTGTGAGACTTAAAGTTATCCTAATAAGAACAGCATAGTCAGATTTATGTATTGTATACACAGTAAAAAAGTACATCTGGATATGCAGTATTCTATTAATACGTGCTAGAACTTAATGCATAAATAGCTGCAACTGTCTGATCTGGCTGGTCAGTCAGTGGCACAGCAGCAATTAGCTTTTAATATTGGCTGTTTTGCCACTAAAAAGAAAAATCTACGTACATGGGTGGGAGTTTTACAATAACCGGGGAAGCTTGGTTGTGACAAGCAGGTTGCATGATACGCAGTACTGTTTCTGAACATATTAAAACAAGTGCGGTTTAGTGAGTACTGCTTTCTCAGCATTTTATTCAGCTTGCGAAAAGAAGCTGACAGTGCATAATTAGGAGCTGAGCTCTGAGACAGAACTAATGAACAAACCAGTGCCAGAGTCTCTACTAGTTAGAAGACCTGAATCTGTGACTGAGAAAATGAGCTGTGCATGCTTAGGAGAGTCTGTGAAGAGAAAAACACCGGGCTAAAGATGTGGTAGTTTCTAAATGCAAACAGTCCATTAACAGCTTCATAAACACTTTTAAGAAGCTCATTCCTGGCGTAAAGAGACGGATATAAAAATCAATTTATAAAGATTGGTTTTCCTTGTCAGTAGCAAATGAGAAGAGGTAAGAAGGAGCAACAGCCCTCTCAATACTTGCATGAATTTTTAAGGATACTAAGCATTGCCCCGTAACAATCACAGAGAACAACAAGAGGCATACATTGTAAGTTGATGTCTGATTTCTCTTTTTGTGCAATTTCTTGTCATTGTTGCACAACTCACTGACCTGCAGCATTTTTTAACCTTACACTGAAGGTAAAGTTAAATTATTTAAGTTAGCTGCCAAGTATTAGAGGTCTGCATTCTGTACAAAAGTGGCTAGTAGTAAACAGAGAAGTCTGAATGTTGGTTTATATTCATTTAATATTAATAAAGGTTAAAGCTTTACACATTAAACATTGCTTTAACTAGTGAGAGAATAAAACTAAAAAATAAGTTCCTAATTTTCTTGTAAGGTAGATTATCAGGTTTCTGTTTCATTCTAAAACTGACTACAAGAAGCTTATTAAATAGCTGGCTGATACAGCATAGAAATGTAGCATATAGGAATTAGTATCAGAACATATATTTTGATCAATAAATAGCCCGTTAATTTATCATCACTAAAGTCAACAAAATAGAAACATTTTTTTGTATTTGCTTTTTCTAAACCTGATTAAATTAATTTTATGATGCCAGACTATGAGTCATATTCCTAAAGGGTTGTGATAATGCAGCATGCCAGCAACACCATGTGGACTGAGAGCAGGCTCTGGTCTCTGTGCCATTATGATATACCAAAGGCTTGATCATGGCTCTAGATTGTTGTCACAGGGCACAACAGACAGGCAGAGCAGGCAGTGTAACAAATCTGTGATCTACTAATGTCTTTCAGTTTATCACAGATGTGGTATGCACATAACATCATGGCCACATCAGGGCACCGCACCTGATATGGACGTTGTTCACGAATGAAAAATATTAGTAAGCAGTGTCCATAATCTGTGCTCAAGATATTACAGACAAGCAACATGTATCAGACAAGAGCTACACCTACACATCCCACATCTGACCATAGAGTAGCCATCAGATATTCCCAATAATCTGCCTGTGAGACAAGTGAAGTCCCCTTAATGCACATGTGAATGAGGTATGGGAAACAAATATAACCACAAATGAAAACTGGCAGAATACAAGCCTTAAGCTACCTGAAAAAACATTAAAGAGTGCTTCCCTAAACTATGGAGTATGTAGCCACATATCAATGTTACTCCGTGTCAGTCTATGCAGATGATGTGAGGGAACATTAAGGCATAGAACAGAATGTAGGAAAAGGAGATGGAATGCCGCAGCAGTAGGCTACCAAGCAGTCTGTTATAAATGCCACACATGCTGTCTGTGCATATAATCAGCTTGAATAGTTGGAACATTTGATATGGTAAGGGCAGTGTTACAGTGACTCACAGTATTTGAAGCTGATGGAAGCTAATCCCATCCTTAATGTATAGTGGTCTGTGGAATTCTTACCACAGGAAATAGAACATATCACAATGCCAAAATGGTATATCAGAATGCAGACTACAAGGACTCACACTGATGTTTACCATGCCTCTCCACCAGTGTGCCACTATAAGAGGATGGATGCGTATGTGTGTGTGTGTGTCTGTGGTTATGTCTATGTACAAGTTGCCACATAGCAGGTGACTGTGGAATATATACATGATAAGGAATATCTTCTGTGCCTGTGGTCCATTATCTTCAAATGAACTAGTATTCTGTGGGTAAATGGACCTGCGACACAATGAAATAAGCACACAAAATAACTACACGATTAACACTTATTGTCTTTCTCTGCCATGCAGACTTAGCTGTTGTGAGTATCTGTTCAAATGTAAGGGTGTTTGTTATATGCAGGAGTACCCCTTAGAAACTTGCACCTGTATTGAAGTTAAGAGCAGCTAAATTATAGGGCGACCTAGCACCCTATTTATGTATCTATGTATGTATTCATTCATTTATTCATTTTTGTACATAAGTATTTAAACCTAACATATCCCTCAGGAAAAATTTTTATTGTTGTAATAAGTTACATTTTTAATGTTTTAATAAGTCAGATTTTTTAACGTATAGGTACTGACCACTCCATGAACAGTTTGACACTTTGATTTTTGATGTTATAGATTTGTTAATGTAATGAACTTTTAGGTCACTAGATGGAAGCAAAGTATTGTTTTTTTATATGCATTATCTATGTTTTAGTTTAATATGTTTCAACATATATGCAAATGTATATTTATATTTTAATACAGATCTTTATTAAATGTTTATGATTGTGTATAAATAGGGATAATTAGTTTTTAATAAAATAATATGTAGGGACATTTTTGTAGTAATTTTAAGCAGTTTAAGCACTATATTCACAAGCAAGTTCTTGGCTGTGTTAAGCAGGTTAAAACACTTAATGAATTGATTTATTGTCCTAATTGCTTTATTGGTGGAGTGTCTTTTGTATAAAATGGAAGGGAGTTGTGTTTTTAACCATTCTGATGAAGTCTTGGACGAAAACGTACTGAGAACTGTGTTCAGAGTTATTTTCTACTGGGTGTGCTGTGCTGTGTTATTAAAGAAGTTTCTGGACAAGCAGCAGCTATCTGAGTGCTTTTTTCTTTTGAATTGTGACTGTTTGGCACTTGGCTCGTGGTCGTTGCTTTATTTTGGTACCCCTTAGAAACTACCTACTATGGTGTAGTTTTCAATTATGATGTACTCTGGATGAGGCTTGACTTTACTGCAGGCACTATACAACATTCTAGGCACAAAGAATTGGAAGCTCGGAGTATTAGCCTACTGCTGGGAACACATGATCATAGGGTGGTCTACCAATTTATATTTGTCCTGATGTTTAAGGCAGTGCTTGTTCAGATCCTTTCAGAATCAGGAATTAGACATGGTTCTACCCATGAAAGTTTGTTTAGTTCTTCATTCGCACATTGCATATAAGGAGGCATACACACTTTCTTTCATTATTGTTGCTGCCTTGGGAAGTCTTGTAAGCTCAGGGCAGCACCTTCTCTATGCACGGATTGTCCGGGAATCTGTTTGTATGTCTTCACAACAAAATGATGATGTCATACACGAGGACTGTAGTGATAAGCTCAGAAAGGAAACAAAGAGTATGGAATGTAGAAATTTTGATTTCTAGCAGTTGCTTTAGGAAATTAAGAAAATAGATAATTTACTCATAAATACTATGAAAGAATAAAAATATGAGAAGATGCTAGTGTCATTGTCAATTTCTTTCCATTTTTTGTACTTGTGAATTTGTACTACTAAACATGACACTGATATGGCCTAATGATAATCATTTAACTAGAGAATATTCAGTGGGTGACATTAATAAAACAGTAGACCCAACCACATGTAAGCTGCACTAATAAGTTAAGATACCTCACTGTACTCTTTGCTGCGTTGCCTGCTGAAGGGCTATCTGTATCTTGGCTTGAAGGTAGCACAAGACAAATATGTGATATTTTTCAGACGTGCTTTTTAAAATATAGCCCATGTTGTCAGTAAAAGGTCAGATAATGTTATGTTAAAACTAAATATAAAGAACATGAGCAAAAGGGAATAGTCTATGACCAAGTGACAAAATAGTTCCAGATAAACTATGGCACATCTCCACTTTTAAGAAATCAGTAGGTTGTTTGATGGATAATAAGAAATACAGAATTGGGTTGTGTCAAGTCAAGCTTCTGAGGGATCAGTACATTATATTCTTGATACAGAAACCTATGACCCTATGAAGATTGGTTTAAAAAGAGAACTGAATGCTAGCAGGCCATGAGCGTAGCCAGTTACACTCTATGAAGGCCACAGCATGTACCTTTTTAAAAATAATTTATTTTGTGCAATGAGATGCCTGATTGGCTACATTTTTTTTATTTTATTTGTTTATTTATTTATTTGTATTATTCTTTAAGCCTTCAGTTTCTGGGGTTGGGTTGCTATGCTTATGAGAGTGTGGGATTCATTCTGGAAGCTGGCATACGATTGCAAAAATCATGGCTACACCCTTAATTCTAGCTGGACACAGCAAATTGGAACATGACACACTTAAAGGAAAGTCTTGTTATTTAGGGATAGATTAAATATCATTGGAGAGGACTTCAGTGTCACACAGGATCCCAGGACAGACAGACAGGCTGTTTGTTAAAGATGAAAAGCAACTTAGAAAGGAACGTGAAAGAAGGAGAGTGGAGGGTATGAATACAGTATAAGGATGAAACCAGACTTAGAAGGGAACACAAAAGAATGGTAGTGGTCATCCCCCAACTTCTCCCAGATATGAGTTTATTTTCCACTCAGAAGTGGCATCTGCCTGATCCAGCTTCTGCAGGTATGACTTCTGCAAGAGGTAGAGGAGGATTTTGGTCTTCTTATCAAAATGGCTTGGAGCTTGACCTGAAGCTTTACCAGATGCCACCTATTGAAGTGCCAGAGCAAGAGTGAAATGTGTAAGTGTAATGAATGGGATAACAGGGTGTCAGCCACAACTTCTGAGATGTGATATCACTTTGCCCAGGCCGTACACCCATATATGGGTAATACCTGTGGAAGTGATAGCAGTGTGAAGGTTTGTTTAGTAACAGGACTGCAACACTTACATATAGTTCCATTATTTTTTCCATTCCCATTCTTTGATTAGATAAATTAATTCCATCCTGCAGCATTATACTGGGACACATTGCTGAGCCTTTTTTTTATTTTGTGAAGTTTTGTTTGTGTGATTAAAAATATAGACACACACACATGCACACATTTTTTTCTTTTTATTTGATTGCGTATTGTTTTTTCTTAATGTGTTTTAAGGTTGTTAGGTTGTTAATACATGGCAAATTTCACTCCTACAGTAATTTTGAAGGGTTACACAACCACTGTTATAGTAGCACATTCATTTAATATTTTTGTTGGGGAGACTTCAGTTTGGTTATGGGTCTGTTTTGTACCCAGTAGTAGGGATTCTTACTGGGAAGAAGTTGTGGCACAGTTTATGTAGTGATTAGTAGTCCTAGAAATACATAACTAATATGTCAATGATATAGCCACTTGTTTGTGAGTGAGGTGCATTTGACAGGTGTACATATTCATGGGCATACTGTCAGTGAGTGCATCTCAACCCCCTGATATGTGATTGCATTTACACCTGTAGTAACATATATAAATATGGGTAGTGGTGTGGTTCATAGAACTCAATGCAGCTGAGCCTCATTTGCATAAGTAGTGCTTAAACCAGTCCCAAACATACACCAGTTAGTTTCAGTCCACTATTTTAAACTGCACTTGTCACTGAAAGTTTGTGAAAAGTGAGGAACTAACTGAAGAAAAGTTATGAGAATTGAAATATGCAGAAATTAGAAGGGAAAACACAGTGGCTAGTGTACTTCATTAGATTTTCTGAACAATGGCCATACTTTACCAGACATGACAGTTACTTCTATTTTTGTGCCTTGTGATTGTCATGGCTTGGAATGTGAATGGTATCTTTTTCACTTCTATGTACATTTGTGAAGGTCAGAAGCATAACTGGCTCAACCAGACCAGTACCCTGTGCCGGTACCACCAACTAGCTCCTCACCCCCCCCTCACCTCTTCAAGCGAAGAGCAAAAAAAAAGAAAGAAAAAAGGATTGCAGGATAGCAGGCAACGGGCTTCCTGCAAATACTACTCAATTTGCAGCCCCATACTCTTCAAGTAAAGAGCAAAAGAAAACAAAATTCAGCTCCTTCTACTGGCACACTAACCAGGTGGTCTCTCCTACCCTAGCCAACCAGGTCCTGTTTCTGATTCCTGCCTCAGACCCTCCTTCCTCTCATTATAGTAAAAGTTTATAATTCACACAGAGCACTGCATTACTCAGGCTTCAGTTAAAAAAAAAAGATATATTTATTTTAACTTTTAAAACTGTACCAAGCAGGTGGTACAGTTCAAACCATACACGGAGAGCTACAGTGCTCAGGTTAGACTGCAAATGCAATAACACCTTTTAAAAGCAGGCATTACACTAAACAGCAATTTGGAATCAGAATGATGGATCAGATGGTAGATTGTACCCCCTAACACTTTGGACCTGATACAGCTGCCCCCTTTACCCTGCAAACTAGCTACACTACTGGTGAAGCTGCTTACTGCTGACAATTTCTATTTTCAGTGGTTAAAGGAAAGGTTGATGGTAACAGGAAATTGATTTGAAGTGATTCAAGACATACATTACCCTAGCCACTACCACACCCTTATTACAGCTAAAGATTGAATAATTTCAGTACAGGATAACATGACACACATAAACTCAGCTATGATGAGTGGAGAAGTGCCTTAGTTTTGGCCCTGTATATGCTTACAGACAACAAAATGTTGCAGCAGAAGGCAACAAGACACAGGAGAGACAACATTAATCCAGAGGAACACCACAGCCTTATGGATACTCTGGGGACATACGGGAAACATCTCTTTGGCAAAAGGGGCCCAAATCAAACAGAGAGAGCTAAGGCATAGAATCAAGTAATGGCCGACATCAGTGCTGTAGAGGAAGGAATTACACCTTGTCAGAGATTAGGAAAAGAGCAAATGACAGGTGGAATGTGCAAGGGTAAAAGCTAGGTAGACAGCAGCTGCTCTTAAAAGCACTAGTAGTGCTCTTCCACACTACGGAAGATCATATGGAGCATACCTCTCAACCTCTCAGCACACACAAATCTGGATAAAGCCAAAATAATAAGGGGACAAAGACCCCAAACTAGGTACATATTTAAATATTGCTTTTATAAACTTAGAAAGTTGTTAGAATAAAATATATTGTGTTACCAAGCATTTTCTGAGGGATATGAATTCTGAAACTCAAATCCATGTCATTATATAGTGAATTCAGTCCTCACTGATTTGCCATAAAATCCAGAAAAATCACAAATTTTATGAGGAATAGATCAAAAATATGAGACAAAAATCTGGACAGTTAAGAGGTATGATATGGAGGGAAAACACCCTGAAAAGATGGAATACATATTTACCACTTACTGCTTGATTTAAGCCATTAGACTGGACAAGATACTAGGGAAAGAAGAACTCTAAAAATGATGGAGGAGAGAGAAATACAGGAGAAATACATATTGAAGCATGCAATGTTAACAATAACAATAAGGACAGAGAAGGAACAAGGGGAGGGGATGGAATGGAGATTGATGAACTACAATTGGAAAGATAAGGAAAGGAAGCAACAGTTCCAAAATGTAGTAGAAGACAGTGGAGAAGAAAACTATTGACAAAACGGAATTTGCGAAACATTGGTGGGATGGAATCAAAGCAACAGTTAGGGGGAAATCACGAGAAGAGAAAATCATGAGAGAGGATGGGTAGAAAATAAGGCAATAGAAGAAGGAGATAATAAAACAGGGATGAAAACTGAGCAGGATACAAAGGGAAATGTAGAAAATGATATAGTCAGATAAACACTAAAGACACCAGGAGAAATAATAAAAAAACTGAACTAGAAGGAAAGGTAGCTGCTTCATTGGAGGTAGAACAATGATCCTGTAAAAATACTGGTAGATAACTGGAGAGGAATGTGGAAAACATCTAGCGATGAAGTATAAAAAAGGAAAAGGTGAGAGAGAGGTACCAACCATTAAGGGAAAAGAGGAATGGATCATAGAGAAGATTGTACTACCGACAAACCTGGCAGGTACAGGAGAAGGAGACAAACCTGGCAGGTACAGGAGAAGGAGAGGGAAGTTCATTGGAAGGTCACAAACAGAGAAGGGGGTACCAGTTAGAGGAAAACAAAGGGAAAAAC
>NC_056727.1:765893140-765898140 GCF_019279795.1 Protopterus annectens
AGATATTAGCAAACGCCTTTTTGAGGAGTAGTCATATATTCTGTATTCAGACATTTAACTCAGGAATCTAGCAGTGCCAGAGGTTTCTAGAATGCAGAATGCTTACTGGAGTCTCTTACTACATTTGTTTCATTAGAAATCTTTAAAAGTAACTGCTAATGTGTTTGTGGTTCGGGTATGTAGTATAAAAATGTTTCTTGTAGCAGCTGGCAAGACTAACATGTTTAGCACAGCTTCTCAGAATGGGTGATGGTAGGTTTGCTAACGCAACATGCTAGGCCTTTTGGGGGTGGGGTTGGCTGCATTTTGTGAGCAATGTGGTATTCATATGATAGGATGTTGTCTTTTCCATCCATCCATCTCAAGTTTTGGGTATATCAGATCTGACCAGAACTGAATGTGGCAACATTTAGATTTCTGGATCCAAGACTCAGGCTCCTCCCCTAGCCACAATCCCTTTCTGCACTGATTGTTCCTCATATCTCATTTGCAGCTTGTTTCAGTCAGATGTGGTCTCCACGGCTTAGCACAATGTGGTGAATTTTTGGAAGTTTTTTGCTCAGAAAAGTGAAATACTACCCATTTCTTCCTTCAGAATATTTGATCTACAGTATTTCTAACATAATCTTCCTGTACCTTGTTGTTTGGTGCTAGTTTTATATAAGTTAGATAGAAGTAGTGTAGACATTCCCATCTTTCTTTGCCTCCTCTTTAAAGAAATATTAATATTTGATTGTAGAGTGAATTTCTGTTGTATTTAACCTAAAAGTAATGTTCGTGTGCTGCTTTAATATTTGGGCTCTTTTTTTGTGTGTGCTGTCTGTTACGTGTCATTATTGCTGATTAAGGTTTTTTGCCATGTTCTACAAGGCTTATGGTTTTAAAAAGGGTTCTTGCAGACACAAAATTCACCCTAAGACCAGCATACTAAATGCATGTATTGTTTTTGGGGTAGCTCAACTTGACAAGTTTGCCAGTGTTCTTCTTTTGGGACTAGGGCCCTCTTGAACTAGAGGTCTAAATTAGTGCTGAAATGCCTTTCCCTACCTCAGTAGGAAAATTGACCATTTCCCTTCTTAGGTTCTCCCTGTGTCAAGATGTCTGCCGAAAAGGCTGAGGGAGACAAACATAAAGAGATAGAGAGAGAGAGGGAGAAGAGGAAGGAATGAGACAAGGAGAGAGAGATCTAGAGAGAAGGATTCAAATAAAAAGGTCTCTGGACCCTGCAGAGGCTGTAAGTCCAACCCAGAAAATTTCCAAGCCTTCAGATTAGATTTTTCCTCAGAGCTGATATGGATCCACTCAATTAACCCTCCTTTGATAGAACAGACCACCACTTGGCTCCAATTCCCAATTTTACAGCCAGATCTCCTGTATGCTAATCCATCCACTCCCCTCATAACCAACTTTGTACAGAAAATTAACTGGTGCAAAGTGATGGCGATCCTCATTATCCCTTTCTGGCCTCCACAGATATTGCCTCATTTGGTGTACCCTCTCTGGTGCTGAACACTCTTACAGATTTGATTTCTCACCCATCCAGCAAGCCTCACCATGACATGAAAGCCGTGAAGCTAACTGCTTGGTTTCTCCACTTCCAGTAATGGACAGAAATCCTGGGCTTTCCTCTACTGTGATCCACATATTGTCATCAGTTGGATCCACATATTGTCATCAGTTCAAAAGCCTTTTATCTCAAAAATGTATAGAAGCAAGTGAAACCGATCTTCCATATGAGCATCTGACAATAGTCTTGATCTCTTTTCAGTTCCACTGCCATCTTTTTTAGATTTTTTTGACAGATTTGTTTCATGCAGGAGCTAGCCTCTACCATAAAGGTTCATTTGGCAGCTATTTCAAATTTTTATATGAGTGAAGATCATACTTCAGTTGCCTCATTGCAACTATCTAAGGCCGTTTGGTGAGACACTTCATCTTATGATGTCCTTTAAGGGACCGTATGCCACCTTGGGATATTAATGTTTTACTCTAGGCTTTGACAAAACCCCTTGTTTAATCTGCAGCCACTGCAGAATTTAAATACCTTTCTTGAAAAATGCTTTTTCTGGAGGTGATTACATCATCAAAGAGGATTTCAGAAATTCACTCCTTAGTGTGCAAACCACCATATTTGTTTTTTCACATACATACCATTTCTCTTCAGACCTATCCTAATTTTCTCCCCAAAGCTGCTTCTGACTCTGCCTTAAATTAGTCTATTAATCTTCCGGTTTTCTTTCCTAATTTCTTAAACAAAGGGGAATGTACCTTGCATGTGCTGGACATTCATCATCAGTTACGCTTCTTTTTGCACCATACCTAGGATCTTAGAAAAACTGACCAACTTTTTCTCTCCTTCTCTAAGGCTAAATTGGGAAATGATGCTTCTAAGGTCACACTACCCACTTGGTTATCTGATTACATTATTTTGTGTACAAAGCCAAAGGATTGTCTCTACCTCATAAACCTAAAGCTTA
The DNA here is from genome assembly GCF_019279795.1 of Protopterus annectens. Lineage (NCBI taxonomy): Eukaryota > Metazoa > Chordata > Ceratodontiformes > Protopteridae > Protopterus > Protopterus annectens. The sequence goes on from NC_056727.1 coordinate 765,895,618, forward strand.
CTCTACTAGGACTGTTGCAACTCCCACACCTTATTTTAATTAATTATTTTATTGATAATATCTGTGCTGCAGCTACTTGGTTCATAGTGCACACTTTTATCTCCCACTACAAGTGGGGAACTGCATTCTAGGTCTCAGGATTTGTTTGGCACCACTATTCTTCAGAATACCCTTCCATCAGTCCTAACATAGCTTGTAGTAGCTGGGAAATCTGTCCCAATAGTTGAGATAGTTGGAAAAAGACATTGTCTTGGACTCTTGAGTGACTGTACTGGATCTGTCCAGGGCCTTGTCTTATGTAAAGTCATTGACTGCTTAGTTGTCATTCAGGCCCTTTTGTCTTGTAAGTGTGACATGGGAAGGGATATTTATATAGGTAAGCAAACTCAGTCTGAGGAACTATCAGGGGGGAGGGAGATTATAAATAGGAGAGGATCCTGGGCCTTGAATCCAAAAGTCTGAATGCTGTTTGCTTCAGACCTGGTCAGATCCGAAGTAGCGGCCAGTTAAGATGGATGGATGGATGGATGGATGGATGGATGGATGGATGGATGGATGGATGGATGGATGGATGGAAGAAGACATCCTGGATCTAGCATTATGATAAGTTCGTAACTTTCATTTTGTGTGTCCATTTTGCACTGGATTAAGGAGGTGGAATAGAGCGTAGATAGCACATAGTACTGTACTGGGCAGACTTTGATTTAGGAGAGGAGTTTAATATGACAGGCTGACTTGGGTTATTTTTCACTGTTGATAAAAATCACTTTATACATTGCTGAAGAACATTTTATGTTACTGGTTAAAGATATTAAAGCCCTTCCCATATGCTGACATAACTTTTGATAAAGCCATAGCTAGGTATTCTGTTTCCCAATACAGTTCCCTGATCACCCCCCCCCCCCAATTTTAAGTTGAGGACCAAGAAAAAAATCTGTTCTCCTTTAACAGCTGTACAAACTGCTTGCTACCGTCTTGCTTCAGACTTGCCTGCAAATGCAGTATCAGCATTCATTTCTGAATGCCACTACTGCACTAACACCAGATCAGTATCTCCAGATTGTGCCTCCTAACAACTTGCATCTGGGGTGAATGCTTCCTTTACTCCACCCATGCTATGCCTTTCTGGGTCACACTGGGTACACCATCCACTGAATGGCATACAGCAACAGTTATCCCACTCCACAAAGGGGGAGCCACCACTGATCCCGGTAACTATCACCCTATTAGCCTGATGAGCCTGGTCTGCAAGGCCCTGGAGCGTATCATCATGGAACTCATAAAAAAAAACAATGGTAACCTCCAAACACTGGATCCCACCCAGTTTGGATTTGTGAAAGGCAGATCATGCCTCCTGAACCTGATCGACTTCTTTGAGGCAGTCACCAAAGCCGTAGATGAGGGTAAGGTGCTTCACACAGCCTATCTTGACCTCACCAAGGCTTTCAACACCATCCCCCATTCTGGAATTATAGCTAAACTCACTAAACTAGGTATAAATCCCTACATCACAAGATGGGTTGCCAACTGGCTCACTGACAAAACTCACACTGTAAAAGTTGCACACTCCAAATCTGACCTCAAACCAGTGATAAGTGGAGTACCACAGGGTTCAGTCCTGGGACCTCTCCTGTTTGGTGTCTACTTCTCTGTAGTACAGGCTAACATAGAAGGCCTCTGGCTAACGAAGTTCACAGATGACTGCAAACTAGGCACCATAGTCGAGTCCCCATATGATGTGGAAATCCTACAGAAGGGCCTCACTGAGACAGATGCCTGGTGTCAGAGCCATGGCCTCAAGCTCAATGCCAAAAAGTGCATTGTCATCCCCTTTGGTCAAAACCCTGTACCCATGAACTACTACATAGACAGCAGTCTACTTAACAATGAATGTGTGATAAGAGACCTTGGGACCCAGGTGGACAGTAGTCTGTCCTTTGATAGTCACATCGCTACAGTAATCAGGAAGTCCTTCTACGTGGCATACCTCATCATAAAAGAGGTCTCATCCAGGAAAGAAAGAGATCATTGTTCCCCTCTACTCGACACTCAGACCCATTATAGAGTACAATGCCCCTTTTGGAATGTACCTCACAAGACATCTGCAGCAGCTGGAAAGGCCAGAGAAGTACCTCACAAAGAGGATTACTGGCCTCAAACAGATGCCCTACACTGACCGTCTCAAAAAACTCCAGCTTTACTCCATAGCATATTGCCTACTCCAAGGTGATCTCTGCCTAACATATAAAGCTATGTCAAACCCAGAGCTGTTGGACATGCTACACCTAAAGAAATCCCAATCCCTCTGAGCTACATGGTCTAGGGACCTAAACCTTGTCACCACAATAAACAGGACATGCTGGAGGGATATACTCCTGTCCTAGAGACTTCCCATACTCTTGAACAGGCTACCCATCTATGTCAAGCAAAGTTCTTCATTAGCACTCTTCAAGAAAAATCTTGATGAGTGGATGGGAAATAGGAAATACACCCCGGGGATCACTTCTGTTCTCTGCTCGACAG
>NC_056727.1:765900640-765980640 GCF_019279795.1 Protopterus annectens
ATTTGTCAGAATTCACACATAGAGCTTTGCTATGGTTTATTACAGCATATGGAGATGATAAAACAATTCCACTACTTTCACCTTTCCTACAGAGACTAACAAGCCATTCTCTGGGACCCCAGGGTAGCAGTTAGTTCACCACTAAGGACAATAAGAGCAGGAACCCAGCCAAGCATTGCATCGTTGGCTGCATTCAGGCCTGTGAGATAAAATCTTTATGGCCTAAACCAAGTCACTTAACTTCAAACAATTTTTCTTAAGGTTATCTGGGCTGAACTTAACCTCTTTCCTTCCAGCATCTTCTCTTAACATGTATACATTTCATCAGTTACAATACAGTCTGACATAAATGTATATTTCTTTTCTGTCCAGCAGGACCCACTGTTGATACATTTTTAACACAAGCAGCTTTACAAATACATTTTAACACAAGAATTTGTACACATTTATTTATTTATTTCAGTTTGGTGACCGGGGAAGTCCACTGGGCCCATAAGTGCCTGTTTTCAATGGAGGCCCGGGGAGAAAAGCTCCAATATAACATAAACAGTAAAGATGCAAAAGTAAGCAAGTTACATAATAAAGTACAGTTTACATGACTGTACATTCCATATCAGTCTTGGTCGACAAAGATAATTTTGATGTATCTGGATGGCTGTACTGTAGAGATTCATTTGAGAATATATCTTCATTACAATTGAAGTGTAGAAACATTATACATAACAGTCAATTAAAGTAAGAAAACACTTTACATGCATTCATTTGACATAAGAAGCTATTTACAATATTTACAAAGTAGATATAGTGTCTCGAGAAGCAATTGCAGAGAGCTTGAGTCAGCTCAGGAAGATAGTTGTTGGGGTGTTAGAGAGATTAGGAGCCTAGGAGTAACATCTCCTTAGGGCAACTGTTAGAAAGAATTATAGAGGGTGAAAGCAGGTGTATTTCCATTTGGATTATAAGTAAGTGAAAAGCTGGGTTTTAAAGTTTTCTGAGTTAGTTATTGTTCTAAGAGTGGATGAGAGATAATTCCATTTCTTGCCTAGTAAGAAAGAGAGGAGAAGTTGGCCAGCAGGTCTTTTGGGGGTGTAGGAGGGAAGGATGTTTGTTAGAGCTGGACATTTATTTGAGTGAAATACAAGTCTGTGTGCTGTGGTAAGTTAGAGGTAGTCTAAGTAATTAGGGAGTTCTAGCCAGTTTAGAGAATTAAGGGCATGGCAGTGATGGGTGGAATTTTTGGATCTGGAGGCAAATTTGGAGATTTTGTTATAGCAGTTTTCCAATTTAGAGGTGTTGGTAGAGGTCAGGTTAGTTAAAAGAGGGGCTCCATATAACAGGGATGGGAGGAGGTAGTTAGTAGCTAAAGTAAGTCTAGTGGGGTTTGAGAGAAAGAGGTTGTTCCTATAGAGCATTCCTAGCTTTTGGTGGGTTTTCTTTATATTTTGTTGGATATGGATATCGAACTTGAGGTGTTCACAAATGACATAAAATTCTTTACAAAACTCCAGCTAGTTATGCTGACATATGTTACACATGCACAGCCCTACTCTGTCTGGCATAGTTGACACTACCTCACATCATCACAGCAATCTCACTTACTACTTTCTCATATTTTCTGGCAAATATTAATATCTCTTTATTTGTCACGTACTGTCTTTTCCGATATGAAAAAAGTCTTATGTCTACTTATTTCATAACTCTTCTAATAACACAGTGGAAATGATTCCTTGATTTTTCATTTGTTCACTCATTTTGATAACCACTTGTCCTTGGGAGGGTTGCAGTGGTAGCAAACTAAGCAAAGCAGACCAGATTTCACTAACTTAATAGCTAGCAATAGCTAACAGCCTCTGAATCATCTTTTGGGATTTACAGGTGTTCCGAGGCAACCTAAGAGATACAGTCCTCCTCCATTTCCTAAATTTGCCTCAAGACCTCTTCACAATAGGTTATGCTTGGTACATATCCTGTGGAAGGTATAGAGAAGATAATCTCTCACTGTGCCCAAACCACCATAACTTAATTCTCACAACTCAGTGATTCTCTTTCTTCATGATCCTATTAGATTGCAAACCTTCTAATTACATCATGGAGAATAAGGCCAGTTACCCTGCAACTGAATTTAATTTCTGCTGTTTGCATCTGTGAGCTAATCCTTTCAGTCCTTACTCAAAGTTCATGACCACAAGTGAGGGTAGGAACATAGATAATGAAATGAGAGCTTTGACCTATGATTTAATTATCATATCATCACCACTGTCTGGTAGAATCCCTGCACAGCTTAAACCTAGAAATATCACCCCGGGTGTGGGACTGTGCAATTAAGGGTGTTTCTACCTTGATTAACACCCAAGAGGGGATGTGATCACTGTGTAAGTAGGGGTGTTTCCACCTTGATTGACACCCAAAAGGGTATGTGGTCATCCCTACATTACTTGGGAAGATGTAGTATGATACTGTGGCAGTGACATTAAGAATTAGAAGTAGAAGCCTGTGTACAAGGCACCCTTATGTGAAACAGTTAAGAAACACCCCTGTCATTACTACGTCTTGGAGTATGTACATTTGCACACACTAAAATTCTTGAAATAAGCCTAATGCCTAAGTGCCACAACCACATTTATTGCTTTTTTAAACAAATCATAGTCTTGGAGTACGTCCATTTACACACACTAAAATTCTTGAAATAAGCCTAATGCCTAAGTGCCACAACCAAATCTATTGCTTTTTTTAAACAAATCATAGCTTACCTTTTCAGAAAAAGGAAATCCTTCTCTGTACTGACTTATGTTTCTGTTGCTGTAAACAGTTTCTTTATTGTGAGCTGGTTGGGTATGTGTCACAGACCTGACATTCTGGGTTTCATTTCTATTTATTTTCACATGTCATGCTGTTTAGTGGTACAGTTAAGCAGCTCTTAGATAAAAGATATGAATATAACATCAGTTGCTTAGGAGAGGGTGCTGTGCTTCTTACCTTGTTGCTCCTTTCTAATGTCATGTGTCTGCATCCCATTTTAATCTTGTCTGCTCCGTCATACAGTAATTGTACTGAATGTTAGCAGCCTGCACTAATTGGTATTTACCATGACTACACATTTAACAGTTCCCTGTTTTGACAGAGATCCTGCCATTTCAGACCTGTTTTGCCCCCCAGCTGTCATGCCAGTTTGCTAAAAAATAGCATCTACCTAATAACTACAGTTATAGTAAGTACTTATCTACTGATGCTGGATATTGTTCAAAAGCTCTGGTTGTGGTCTTGGTATGCATGTTTCTATGCACATTTACTATGTAATGTATACATGCAGAACAGGTGTATGTAGAACAATATACATGTATGTCTGAGAACAGTATGTATGTATGTATACTCATCAGTCCTGTATTAGCGAAATTGTGCTTCTCCACAGTTTTTTAAGTAAGTCACATCTGCTTATTGTGCCATTTTATTCACTTGCAATTCTTTTCCAGCTCCAGTTGGGCAGATTGCATCTGTGAAGCTAGTAATTTTTTCTATTTGCTGTAGTATTTTTTTTAAGCTTGATATTTTATTTAAGTTAGCTGCACAGGTCTGCATGTAGCTACTTTGTTCTTTTCTGTTCATTTTCACTGTAGGGCCATGACTTAGAGTCCTACATAACCATAATTCATATCTTTATAACACCTTAGTGAAGATATTTTAAAATTTTAAAGAAATTATTTTGACATTTTTATTAATTTTGTTAGATATTACTTTTGCATTAGTCATGAAGTATGGAACACAATATGAATATTCAGAAATACATAATGCTGTGATGTATTGAATATTCATAAAGTAGAGCTTGTGGGCACTGATGTTTGGTCACCATGGGCAGGATTGGGCAGGGTTTGCTACTGAGTCTCCAGAGGTGATCTTTTTCAGAATAAGCCCTGTGCACTACTATCACTGCTGTATCTTCCCACTTGTCAACCTTGCACCCCCCAGCTGCTTTCACTTGTGAACAAAACTCCAAAATGCATAAACTTTCTACCTGAGATACCTGTTTATCCTTCACCTATACAGAGCATTCCACTCTTTCCCAAGAGGAAACCATAAGCTCTCTCATATTTTCTTTGTTGTTGGCTATTGTGTGAATATGTAGGTCATTCTGTTATCCTATGATAGCTCTGCTACTTTTACTGCGTTTTATTTTATTTTTGTAGACAATGTCAACACACATACTCTGCTCCATTCCTTAAAGTTTAGTTGCAGATGTAAAGCATAATTGTGCTGGATAGTACACATCTATTTCCAGCCTTTTGCAGCCCGTGTTAATATTCTGTCCATTGGCTGTATCCTACTGCAGTGTTTGTTCTGCAGAGTCAACATACTGATAATCTGGGCTGTTATAGAAATGTCTTAAATCAGCCTCTTCACACTGCTAAATTTCATTGCTCATGTCTAACTGTCCCATATTGATTTGGATCTCAGAAAGCTTTTTTTTTTTTTTGCTTTATTACTTAAATCGCCAGTCAGAATTGTGAGAAGTGAAGGCTTACCATCACTTGTAGTTCCAGATTTTGCCTGAAGGATATACATTCACTTTTCAGACTACTGAAAGCACTTAAATTCTTAACTAAATTGCTGTAACAGATAATTATGATTGGGTCTCTGATGGCAACCAATTTCTTTTGTGTTCCTAACAGGAATGTCATGAAATTCCCCTTGAGAGTAAATTGAATATCGATATGCATGTTGAGAAGAAATACAGTGAGCTATGATCAAAGAGACCCAATCATACTTCTTTGTTGGGACACAGATGTTTTGCTTCTCTGATGTACTACATATTGCTGAAAAAATAGAAACGCAAAGTGTTGCTCAGCTTTGAAAGCCATAAAACATTTAGTTTTCATCACAGACAGTGGCCTTCTGAAGAACAAACAACTTTAGAAGCTGTTAGATGTTGCACTCTATCACAGTTTTGTTTTAATTGTAACAGTTTGAGTGATTTACAGCTTTTAGTGCTGGTTTAGCTTCTTGCCTCTGTTTCTGATCACTGGCTCTGGCCAATGATAATGCCCCTAAACAGCAAGGAGAATCTAACAGCGTAACAGCTGCTTAATACCTTCAGAAAGGGGCTGAGCACTTTTGTCCTTATCTTGAATTTAGAGTATAATCTCAACATTCCTTGTACTACATATCATTTAACTATCTGTAAAATTTGTCAATATATAATATTTCTTCCCTGATAACAGCCGTATCATTAAACTCCTTTATATTTTTGGATATATATTATGAAGTGGGACCACAGTAAATAAGTAATCACTTTTGTAATCTAGACAAAAATTGCTGCATAATTACTTATTCCTTTATTTATTTATTTATTTATTTATTTATTTATTTATTTATTTGCAGTTGGTTTACCAGGATAGTCCATTGGGCCAAGATGAACCCATTTTCAATGGAGTCCTGGGGAGAAAAGCTCCATTAACAAGGTTATATAGTTATACAAATATAATAAAAGATTAGCAATCAAGTTATCAATACAATACAATTACACTGTTAGAGCAATCAAGGTATCAATACAATACAATTACACTGTTAGAACATAACACTGGTGTTGACTGTTGCAGATGGTACTTTCTATAGAAGTGATTCAGATTGCATTTTGTACAGAGTTAAAATGCAGTATTTATAGAATTGTACAAATTACAGTTTGTAGATGGTACATACTATAAAGTGAGTCATATTGCAGTAATTGTAGAATTTTACAGAATTACTGTTTGAGGATACAGAATCAATGTTTCTTTACGAGATGCAAAGGAACTTATTATCAGGAGGAGGAAGAAAATAAGGTAGTTTTGAAAATATGAGGGTGGAAGGAAGAGCATTGAAATTATGAAGGGTGGGTGCAGGAGCATTCCCACTGCATTAGTAGATGAGAGTAAAGATATTTTTTGAATGTAAAGTGGTTGAAGGTGGTACGAATAGCTGGAGGTAGGGAGTTCCAGAGACATGCTAAACTGTAAGATAGAAGTGTTTTGCCTGGGGGGCGTAGTGGTATGTGTAGTTCAAGTAGGTTCTGGTTATTGGTTCTGAGTTGTCTGTTAGGAAGGTGCATTTTAAAGGTATTGGAAAGAGATGGACATAGCAAGGGTTTAAGGATGAGCTTGTGGGCAAGAGTGAGTTGAGAATATATGAGTTGGTTGTGTAGTTCTAACCATGTTAGTTTGTGGAGAGATAAGCAATGGTGAGTAGATGCTTTGTGGCCACTAGCGAATTTGGCTATTTTATTGTAGCATGAGGAGAGTTGTGTTTTGAGGGAAGATTGTAAGTTAGTCAGGAGTGGGGCACCATACAGAAGAGAGGGAACAAGGAATGAGGAAGAGAGAGTTCTTTTAGTAGTGGGTGTAAGGAAATGATTTTGTCGGTAGAGCATACCTAGTTTTTGATGAGTCTTTTTGATATTAAGTTGTATGTGGGAATGGAATTTCAGCTGATTATCAATTTGAACCCCAAGTAACTTAGTCTCTGGCACCAATTCCAAGGATGTGTTGTTGTTACTGGTGATTAAGAAGGAATTTGTGTTGGCAGAGATGTGTTTAGAGGGAGTAAAAACCATTAATTTGGTTTTAGAGGCATTTAATGCTAGATGGTTTGTTTTCATCCATTGTTCAGTGATACAGAATGCATCTTGTGTGAGTTTCTGGAGTACTGGAATGGATATGGCAGAGCAGATAATGGTTGAATCGTCTGCATATTGAATAATTTTTGAGAATGGTATAGAATTATGGAAATCGTTTATGAAGATGTTAAATAGTATAGGACCCAATATGGAGCCTTGGGGGACCCCAGTTGGAGTACTTAGGAATGAGGAAGTGGCTTTTTTCCATTTCACAGCTTGAGATCTATTAGATAAGTAGCTAGAGAACCAGTTTAATGAGGAGGGACATAGGTTAAGTTGGGAGAGTTTATTGAGGAGTAGTTTATGGGAGATAGTGTCAAAGGCTTTTGAGAGGTCCAGTAGTAGGGTAGAAACAATGTGTCCAGAGTCCCTGGCCTTGTTTATGGTTTCTAAGAAGGAGAGGAGGGCTGTCATAGTACTATGGCCGGGTCTGAAGCCATGCTGGGTTGGGGTCAGCAGGTGATTGTCTAAGAGATAAGGAAGGAGCTGCAAATGGATACACTTTTCAAGGAGTTTTGAGATGGGAGACAGAATAGCTATGGGACGGAAGTTAGTAGTATCATTATTGTTGCCACCTTTATGCAAAGGTATGATAAAGGCCTTTTTCCAGATTTGGGGTACATTGCTTTCTTGGATTGAGTGGTTTATTAGTATACTAATGGGATAGGCAATGGTTTCAGCTGCTATGCTAAGAAAGTATGAAGGAATATTGTCTGGGGCATTAGAGCAAGGCTTTAGTTTCTGGATCAGCTTCTTTATGGTAGATGTGGGGATAGGTTTTAGTGAGAAAGTAGAAGAAAGGGGGGGTGAGGTATTGGAGGGTGGTGGTTCTGTGGAGGGAAAGAGAGAGGTAATAGGAGTGGAGGGAGGGGTATGAGAGGATTGGGGTGAGATTGGGGATGTAATTGTGTCAGAGAATGAAGAAGTTAGCTTGGAAATAGAATTTATGAAAAAAGAGTTAAATTGTGTAGCCAAATCAATGTCTGAAGCGTTGGGGTCTGGGCTAGGGGTGGCTGTTTTGCCAGGATTGATAAGGGTAGAGATTCCTTTCCAGAATTTTTGAGGATTTGTCTTATTAGTATTTTGGAGTATGGAAAAGTAGTTTTGTCGATCTTTAATAACAAGCCTTTTTACTCTGTTTCTAAGTGTTTTAAATTCATTGTGGGTGAGTGGGGTTTTGTTTTTATGGAAAAGTCTCCAGGCCTTATCTCTATGGCGCATGGCTGTTAGCGTGTCTTTGGTTAGCCAGGGGGTGGTTTTTAGTTTTATTCTTTTGGTCCTGATGGGAGCATGGTAGTCTAGAAGGTTCAGGAAGGTTGTGTTGAAATGGGCCAAGGCATTATCTAGAGGTAAAGCATGCAGGATGTTCCAGTCAACTAATTTAAGAGAGTCAGAGAAAGCTACTGGGTTGAAGTTTTTATGATTGCGGGTAGTAATGCAGTTGTGAGTTCTTTGTATACGCGCTTGTAGTCGGTAAGTGAAGATAGGAAGGTGGTCACTAAGGGAGTGTGGAAGGGTACCACTAACAGGGAAGTAATGAGGGTGGGAGACTAGAATCCAATCTAGAATACTACCTTTAGGGAGAGTTTTAGAGGGGCGAGTAATGTCATTGATTAGTTGTGAGAAGCTGTAAAGGTTGATATTGAGAGGGCTTGAGGGAGAGTGAATGGCAGACCAATTGATATTGGTGTCACCCAAAATTATGATTTCATTGTTAATGTTGGTGGAGAGCCAGCAAAGAATATTCTCAAGAGTGGTAATATTGTCACCAGGGGGAATGTAAAGGGAGGCTATACATATGTGCTTGAATTTATTGACTTGGAGTAGTGACAGGAGTAGTTCAGCATTGTTAAAACTGGGGATGGGTTTGTTGTAAGGGGTGACTGACAAGGAGGATGAGTATAGTAAGGCAACCCCACCTCCTTTTTTTATGGGTCTGTCTTTTCTGATGATTGAGTAATTTGGTGGTATAATCTCCTGATCCTTTATATGGGGTTTTAACCAAGTTTCAGAGATAGATAATATGTCGGGTTTATTATGTGTAAGCCAAGCACGAAGGTTAGGTACTTTGTTAACTATGCTTTGGGAGTTTAGAGAGGTGAATAGTATGGATTTATCTACATTGGTAGAGATGGAGGGGCCAGGGTTAGGGTGGATATCTCCTGAAAGTAGTGAGGTAGTTGGATAAAGGGTTAGGTAAGAGAGGTATTTGGACTGCTTAAAGGTTATGTTGGTCTTTATTATTTGAGTAAGGGTTTGTTATCAACTATGGTGTTAAGGTTAAATAGAGTGTTGAGAATCTTATAAGTGAAGAAAAGATGGTTTTGTATAGGATAAATATGTGGAGATATTGTTGTGTAAGTTTGTAAAGGAGGTGAGTTAAGATGTATTGTTGTGTGGAAGGCCTGTGAATGGTTAAAAAGTGTGGGCTGAGTGAGGTAGTGAATGTAGACCATACTGAGGAGTAGTGTTAGAAGAGTAAAGAAAGATATAGGTTTTAGGAGCATTGTGAAGATGGGTCTGAAAGGTAAGGGATGTGGACGGTAGTAAGTATCCTTTAGTAAAGGATAATCCAATTTGCTCCCACTCTGGGGTCACCTTCTTCTGTTAGAGGGTGACTCTTCTTGTAGATCTTCCAGCTCCAGTGCTGGTGTAAACCCACAGGTAAATAAGACTTGTCATAAAAAGGTCACCAAAATGTATAGGTCTTCATGAGCTTCATTGAGGGGCTGCATTTCAGATGTAAGCAGTTCATTTTCAGAAAGCTAGTGCTTGGAATGTTGACTTTCACACAAATGAAGATGGAACTTTGACTATCTGAAGGTTAGCAATGACTTAAACTCAGAAATCATACAACCCCAGGAAAATGGTATGCCATTTTCCTTGGGTGGGGAGTGACCTCTTAAGCAGCAGAGGTATGGTAGACACTGAATTGATTTCCCTTCAAAAGTGCTTTGTTTTCCATTGTTTCTTGTTAACAACCGTGCTTCTGATGCTCAAGCTTCTTTGTTTATCTGTAAGAAAATCACATTCAGATTACTGACTTTCTTACAGTGAATGAGGTAAAATGTTGCAATTTTGCATCACTGAGCTGATACTCAGACCGCACAATAAAAGTACCTTAAACATTACATAGGCCGAAAAAGAATTAGCAGTGTATCATCTGGACATAGCTTTTTTAGTGAACTGAGTCACCCTTAACATTTGTACCACTGTTTTTTTTTCCATATCACTAGTGCAATAGTTCTGTGGTTTGCAAAAGAAGGAAAACAAAATGGTAGAATTAGCAACTTGTTCATTTACATTTTTAGAGGTGGCATATGACGTTTTCAGTTAAATCTTCCTCTTTGCCATCAGTGAACAGAAATGTCTCATATGCTGCTAGAGTCATGTCCAGTTGCAGTGCTCATTTGTTATTCACTTTCATTATATATATATTTGTTTGTTTGTTTGTTTATGTATGAATGTACTTATGGACTTAATTTCATACCTCTCAACTTCTTAGAGCAAGAAATCTGGACAAAGCCATAAACAATGGGGAGACAAAGGGCCAAAAATAGGGACATGTTTTAAATATTGCTCTTACAAACTTAGAAAATTGATAAAATAAGTTTTGCATTAGCATGCATTTTCTGAAGGGAATGAAGTCAGAAACTCAAATGTCAGTTATAATTTTTATGACTTCAGCCCTCTATGAGAAACAGGCCAAAAATATGTGGCAAAATCTGGATATTCTGTGAAAATCTGTACAGTTGAGAGGTATGACTTATTTATTTTGCTTTTTTAACCAGGAGGGTGTGCTGGTACAGTGAACATTTTCAGTCGTAACCTGGGCTACAAAAGGAAGTGCCAGCTTTGATAAAACATTGAACATACAGGATTATGTATGACTGGGTCACTGATCATAACCGACCTATTACCTGTTTGTGACACGGATGTCAGGAAAGTCACCTTGAGAGTGAAGAATAAAAGTTGAACCTTGGCATCCATGATGAGAAGTATAATAAGAGCTATGGCTGGTGAGACCAAGTCATAATTCTTTGTAGTGCATTGAGCTTTATTTGCTCCATGAGCTACAAGTTAAAGAAAACAAACACGTGCGGGACTGCAAAGGGTTTTATCTTCTTTCAAAGCTTTTGAAAGCTGGTAAAACAGCACTGCAAAGCAGACAGCAAGCAGAAATGAAATGTGCCCCTGAAGAACAAATGACTTTAAAAGTTGTTTGGTATATTATTCTGCCACATTTCTGGTAAGCTGTTTTACCTTTTGCCTCTGTTCTTTGCTGGTCAGTATGGTCATGAGACATAGTATTAACAATGTTTAGCGTTGCTTAAAAAAAGCTTTTTAAGCATCTCTCTGTTTTCAGAAAGGTACTTAAACTTGTATTTTTTTCCTTTTTAGATTGTAATTGTGTCACTCCATGCAATATATGTACATTGAGAATATATATATATATATATATATATATATATATATATATATATATATATATATATATATATACATATATATATATGCATCTGTTATGCACACACAGAATTTACACTCTGGATTTTAATGTATGAAGTTTGTGAAGTAAACTTAAAATAAAGATGAGTGTAGCCTTGTTAGGCATTACTTGCAGCAGGTCAACATACAGCTACTAGCCTAACCTAAAGGAAGAAAAGGATAGATGTATGATAGATGTAAGAAATAAAAACAGGCATACGTTAAGTTCTAGCCATTGTGGAAATGTTTGTCTGTAAGATGCTCACTTTATCTAGTTTTCTGATACTTTGAGGTATAGAATATCAGGCTGCTTGTACAAGCTTTGTAAGTGCTTTTTCTCCTATTACCGTGGTGAAGCAGGGCCTTACTATCAAAGTTGTGTTCAAAACAGTTGATAGAAGGGTATAGTCTTCTTGTCTAAGATATAATTTGACTGCTAATGGTGGACAGAAGGAGCAGTTCAGTGGTTTGTAACTGAAACAGCATTTCTGTCTTTTTAGACAAATTGTTGAATTCAGTTATGATGAATAGCAATATGTTTATTAGTGGCTCATAGGATTTACTTGAGAAATTAAACAAGGCTGATTTAACCAAAGTTAAGAAAGGAGTCTTTCTCTTGACTGTAGACATTGCATTTCTATATGCAGGTATTTCTCAGCATGTATGTATAGAATGGATTGAAATTCCTTGTCCTGTTTCACTACTTTCAGTAATGATAAAATTAGACAAGTATGCTGTTTGTTGGATTTAGTGATCTGTAACAACTTATTTTTTTGCTTTTCAAAATGTGTTTGTTGTGCAGCAGCATGGAGGCATTGGTACCCACCTTTGCAAATGCAAACTTATGTGAATGGGAAAGAACATTTCTGTATCAAACTGATGCCTTTAATAACGTGATTATGTATGTGAGGCTTATTAATGACCTTTTTTATAATAGTTGGCAGTACAATAGAAGCTCAAGCTTTACAGCACAGTCTCAATAGTAATACAGTTTACCTGTGTTTCACTGATCACACAGTGCAGTGTTCAGGTGTGATCGTTGTATGTAATTCTACCGCATGGACCTTTCTTTATCCAATCGTAAACATTCTTTTGGGAATGAGTACGTCATGCAGCTAGTGCATGCTGCTCCATTCATGTGAAGAAGAATGCCGTCAGGATAGGCAGGCAGGCTGGCCCAGTTGATTTTACATGATGTAATGTTTTCCAAGGAACTGGATCACTTAAAACATTTATTCTTTGAATGAGGTTACAAGGACACTTTTGTCACTGATACCACTAAGACAGTCAGAAGCAACAGAGTTACATTATATAGATGTCAGTTTTTCCTTGAGAAAACAAATACAGAACCTAATGTCAGCTCTTCACATAAAGGAGTTCTGGATGATTACATTGGAACATTCCCAATCAAATATAATGTAATAACAATAATATTAGGAATACTGTTTCTGACAACTGGTGAGCGGTTATGGTATGAACTTGTAAAAATACTGGTGGTAAGCCACTTTTGATAGATAATAGGGGAATAAACTGTAATCACAGCTTGAACATGATGATCATTCAATGACAACAAATAGCCACAGTCCTAGCAGACAGTGGGGGCTTTTAAATGCACCTTCTGTAAATATTAGAAATTCATTTATGAGAGACCAGTGTTGCCGCAGTGATACGGCGGTAGCGTTGTTACCGCACAGCAAGAGGTTCTCCCGTTCGATTCACGGCATGGCTTGGGAGTGCCTTCTGTGTGGAGTCTGCATGTCCTCCCCGCGGTTGGGTAGCGTTCGAAAGACATGCATGCGTAACTGGGTGTGCCTTCGTTGAAGGTTGGGCGTCGAGCTGGCACCTTGGCGTTTCATAAAAAATCTACTGCCAATCATTCTGCTGTGGCAACCCCTTACCAGGAAAAAGCTGAAAGACAAACAACATTTATGAGGGACCAGTGATAAATCTGAACTTTTAGAATGGACAACACAAATTTCAGGTAATTTTAATTGTTTAAATTCTTTTGTAGTAAACTGTACTGTATGCATTACCACCAGTTCATTCTATGTAGGCAGGACTAAGAAAAATTAAAACCAGTAAATCAGTGAGTACTTAGATGCTGTTAAATGTAAAAGCAACAGTAAAATCTTTTGTTTAAACATACTTTGAACTGCAGATCATTTTAATAAGTTTTTATTTTATATCATATGTAGTATGTACAAGGAAATGAAGAAAGATGTGGAAAATATGTTGAGTATTTTAAAATTACATTGGCAGTCACTACTGCAAGCAAAAATGATCCTGACCTTAATGATAAGTATTAATATTTAGTGTCTTTTAAAATCCAGATTAGTATAGTAATGATATGTTAGCACCAATGAAATTGCATTTTTGCCCCAAGTAGTTTGTAAGAACCAATGAACTTGATTTGTTGCCTGACTTTCACTAATTTTTAAATTTGACGTCACTGATATTTACTATATAGTTTGTTAATTTTATTATGGCTCTCATTTCTAATGAAGTCTCATGTAGACAATATTGGTTAACCAGGTGTTTTGGAATAAAAGACGTTCTTTAGGAAGAGCTGTCACCATTCTTTCTTGATTTTTATCTTTCAGCTGAGAAGTATTATCAGCCTGGCAGTTACTTGCAACCAGCTATCTTTTTGCTGTTTTTTCGGCAGTGCTGTTCCCTAGAACATTTTTTAAACAAGAAACGTCTTTATTAAATTCTCATTTATGACATACATTTATATAAATGAAAACAAATCACACTGGCACAATCCTAGTTGCAAGCATTTTACATCACAAACCATACTGACACATTCCCAGTTGCAGACATTATACATCACTTGTAATCTACATCATTTTCAGTCAAACATTACGTAGCTAATCTTAAGTCCTCCTTTGTTTGAAACAACATTCCTTCCCTTTATGGTATGTATTGTTCCCACAGTTCTGATTTTTTTCCTATGCAATTTGCTCCTAACCTTTTCTAAATAGCCCAATTCCAGTTGTTTTATTTCTGTTACTATATTCACTACTTCTAATACAGTTGGTTTAGACTTTGATTTCCATTTTCTAGTAATTGCTTTTTTAACAGTCATCGTAATTAGACTCAGTAAGGCCTTTCCATTTCTAGGCAATTCTGATTCTGTACCATAGCTCAGAAAAATCATTCCTCTAGTTACAGCAACCTGCTTACCCAGTATCTGTGATAGAGTAGTCTGCATGGAATCTTTAATTGCTTCCTTCTTCAAGCATTACACCTCCAACATTTGCTGTCTACCTGAGAAAAATTCTCTGGAGTCTACTTAGGGTGTAGACATATCTATGTAAACATTTCCAATCAAAAATCCTAAGTATTCTAGATTTTGTTGCATATTTGGGAGACAGATATATACCTCCATTGTTTCTTTCTGAATTGCTTTTCCTATCTCTCATCCCAATCCTTTCTAACCTCTTCTGATTGATTCTTATAGTTATCATGCAGTATTTTATATGCTCTACTAATTATTCCTTTTTTAACAGCAGCTCCTGTTCTAGATTCCACTAAACATTCTACCAGTGCTGGTCTTTTGTTTTAGGACCCCTCTATTTCTTTCTCTTTGCATATACTCTGATATCATTCCTTGATAGGGAAGGCAATCTGTAGCCTGCAGTCGAAGTAAATTCTTGGCATCTTCCCATTGTATTGTCTTGTTTACAGATACATGAGGAGTGTGTGTTTAAGCAAAGTTTAACGTAAAGAGGTTTTACAGGCTGCATGGGAAGGATGTTTGAATAATTGCAAGCCAGTGTTAATTGCCATATGATTATATTTATGATGTTTTGTACATCTGTGGAGAAGGTTAGGTTTTGATCAAATGTTACACTATATAGATGACAAGTTTTTTTTAAGAACACGAATACAGAACCTAATGTCAGTTCTTCACATAAAGGAGTTCTGGATGATTACATTAGAACATTCCCAATCAAATATAATGTAATAACAATAGTATTAGGAATGCTGTTTCTGACAACTGGTGAGCGGTTATGGTATGAACTTGTAAAAATACTGGTGGTAATCCACTTCTAATAGATAATAGGGGGTGTAAACTGTAATCACAACTTGAACCTGATGATCATTCAATGACAACAAATAGCCGCATTCCTGGCAGACAGTGGGGGCTTTTAAATGCACCTTCTGTAAATATTAGAAATTCATTTATGAGAGACCAGTGTTAAATCTGAAATTTTAGAATGGACAACACAAATTTCAGGTGATTTTAATTGTTGAAATTCTTTTGTAGTAAATTGTACTGTATGCATTACCAGCAGTTCATTCTATGTAGGCAGGACTAAGAAAAAATTAAACCAGTAAATCAGTGAGTACTTAGAAGCTGTTAAATGTAAAAGCAACAGTAATGCTTTGTTTAAACATACTTTGAACTGCAGAAAGTTTTAATAAGTTTTTATTTTATATCATGTGTAGTATGTACAAGGAAATAAAGAAAGATGTGGAAAATAAGTTGAGTATTTTAAAATTACATTGGCAGTCACTACTGCAAGCAAATATGATCCTGGCCTTAATGATAAGTATTAATATTTAGTGTCTTTTAAAATCCAGATTAGTATAGTAATGATATGTTAGCACCAATGAAATTGCATTTTTGCCCCAGGTAGTTTGTAAGAACCAATGAACTTGATTTGTTGCCTGACTTTCACTAATTTTTAAATTTGACGTCACTGATATTTACTATATAGTTTGTTAATTTTATTATGGCTCTGATTTTTAATGAAGTCTGATGTAGACAATATTGGTTAACCAGGTGTTTTGGAATAAAAGACGTTCTTTAGGAAGAGCTGTCACCATTCTTTCTTGAATTTTATATTTCAGCTGAGAAGTATTGTCAGCCTGGCAGTTACTGGTAACCAGCTATCTTTTTGCTGTTTTTTCGGCAGTGCTGTTCCCTAGAACATTTTTTAAACAAGAAACGTCTTTATTACATTATCACTTACGACATACATTTATATAAATGAAAACAAATCACACTGGCACAATCCTATTTGCAAGCATTTTACATCACAAACCATACTGACACACTCCCAGTTGCAGACATTATACATCACGTATAATCTATCCAATCATTTTCAGTCAAACATAACATAGCTCATTTTAAGTCCTACTTTGTTTTAAACAATGTTCCTTCCCTTTATGGTATGTATTGTTCCCACAATTCTCACTTTTTTCTATGCAATTTGCTCCTAACCTTTTCTAAATATCCCATTTCCAGTTGTTTTATTTCTGTTACTATATTCACTACTTCTAATACAGTTGGTTTAGACTTTGATTTCCATTTTCTAGTAATTGTTTTTTTAACAGTCACCATAATTACACTCAGCAAGGCCTTTCCATGTCTAGGCATTTGTGATTCTGTATCATAGTTCAGAAAAATCATTCCCCTAGTTACACCAGTTTGCTTACCCAGTATCTCTGATAGAGTAATCTGCATAGAATCTTTAAAGTCCTCCAATTCATTACACTCCCAGAAAATATGTTCCCAATTACTTCCTTCATCAACCATTACACCTCCAACATTTGCTGTCTACCTGAGGAAAAAGTCTCTGGAGTCTGCTTAGGGTGTAGGAATATATATGTAAACATTTCCAAGCAAAAATACTAAGCATTCCAGATTTTGTTGCATATTTGGGAGACAGGCATATACCCCCATTGTTTCTTTCTGAATTACTTTTCCTATCTCTCATCCCAATCCTTTCTAACCTCTTCTGATTGATTCTTTTAGTTATCATACAGTATTTTATATGCTGTACTAATTATTCCTTTTTTAATAGCAGCTTCTGTTCTAGATTCCACTAAAATTTCTACCAGTGCTGGTCTTTTGTTTTAGGCCCCCCTATTTGTTTGTGTTTGCATATACTCTGATATCAATCCAGGATAGGTAAGGCAATCTCTAGCCTGCAGTCCAAGTAAATTCTTGGCATCTTCCCATTCTATTATCTTGTTTACAGATACATGACCAGTGTGTGTTTAAGCATAGTTTAATGTGAAGAGGTTTTATAGGCTGCATCGTAAGTAAGTGTGAATATTTGCATGCCAGTGTTAATTGCTATATGGTTATGAAATAGTTAAGCGCTTTCGTCAGTTGACTTCATCAGAACAAAAGTAAAAGGTGAACCATACTCTTATATATAGCAAAACTACTCATTAGTCCTAAAAATTCCATCAATTATACAATTAAATCTTAAAAGGGAAATTTTATACAAAATAAAATATTTTTAAAAATAATTTAAAAATATGTATATATATATATATATATATATATATATATATATATATATATATAATAAATTAAACCTCTTGAATAAAAACTGAAAAGATATGTACATATGAGCATAATAAATGTAAAAAGTTCATGATAACATCTATAACATGATGTTAATCATAATTTATAGGCTCTATACTTGAGCTCTGGTTTGATACTGATATGATCATTTAATCCAGGATAAACTGTGGCATTCAGTTCTAATTGCCACTTAACCTCTGCCCTTAAAAGTTTATTGGTCCAATCCCCACCTCTAACATCCTTTCCTACCACTTCAAGAATACCAAACTGAAATTTATGCTCAGGAAATGTTTGAATATGTTTGGATAATGCATTTTTCTCATCATTCCTAGAGATACTGTATAGATGTTCATATATCCTCCTCGTAACTTTCTTTCTGTTTTTCCTACATAATAATTTTTACAAAGTTGACACAAGGCTAAATAAACAACTCCTGGAGTGTTGCAAGTCCCTGCACTGAGCGTCACCTCAATATTATAGGGTCCCAGCAATAATGTAGGGTTTTTAATATGTATTTGCAATAATCACAATTACCACATGTTGTAGTCCCCCTATTGTTATCTTTCCAAACTTTACCATGATTCTCAAATAAACTTTTCAAATTCCTATTAACTTTGTAAGTAAAAGAGGGTTGATTACCAACTATAGACCATATTTCCTGGTTGGACTTGAAAATTGTCCAATTACTCATAATAACATTCCTAACTTGGGAAGATGTTTCACCCTCAGTTAACACCATAGATTTGGTGTAATCAATAATAGTACTACTACCTTCTACTGATGGAGTTTCAGTGGTCCCGAGTAAAGGTTTGAACCTCAAACCCCATTCCCTAACCACTTGTTCCTTAATATCCATTACAAATTTCCTAGGGTACCCCCTAGCTGTAAACATATCAACCAGCTTGTCTATCTCGGATGTCACCAAATCTTTATTTGAACACATTCTTACTCCACGGACCATTTGTCCCTTAACTATGTTCCTCTTAACATAGTAGGGATGGCAGCTAGTAAAGGCAAGATAATCATTAGAGAAAGTAGCTTTCCTATAAACACAAGACTGGAAGCAACCTTTGACAAAATCCTTAAATAAGTGTACATCCAAATAATTTATACTAGAGGTCCCATAAGCACCTGTGAATTTAAAATATTCACATCTAGTATTTAAAAATTCCAAAAAGTTTTTATGAGAACCATCAAGCTTCCACAATATAAACAGGTCATCCAAAAACCTAAGATAAATCAACCACTTGTCCTTAAATGGGCTTACAAAAATAAAATTAGTCTCCCATTTATAAAAAACCAAGTTGGCAAAAAGGGGGGCACAGCTGCTACCCATTGCAACACCCGCTATTTGGCGAAAAAATTCACCTTCAAAACTAAAATAATTATTTTTTAAAATTATTTCCATTAACACCATAATAAAATTAATCATGGTGTTATTTAAATTTGTTCTTTCAACCAATGCTTCATGAAAAAACTCTAAACCCTTGTCATGTGGTATAGAAGTAAACAAATCCACTACATCTATAGTGGAAAAACATACTTCTCCACTATAATATTCTTCCTTAATTCTTTTTAGAAAATCCCACAAATCAATTAGTATATGTTCTATGGGCAACAAGCTTTTCCTAACCATACGGTCCACAAACACCCCCAAGGGGTAGGTCACACTGTTTTGTCCAGCAATAATCAACCTATAAGGAGGGTCACTAATATTTTTGTGAGTCTTAGGTATCCCAAAAGCAATGGGAATAATAGGTTTCTCAATCTGTAAAAAATTATAACACTCTTCATTAATCACCCCTTGAAATAGAGAATCTTCTAATAATAGCCTAATCTTACTACAAGCTATATTAATTTGATTTCTGGATACACATTCATATTTGTTCTCGTCTTGCAACATACAAAAAATCTTATTATTATAATCAATTTTGTTAACAACAGTCATACCACCACCCTTGTCAGGCTTCATAAACCTTAAATTTGTTATTCCTAAATTGGTTTAAAACAGATTTCTCCATCATGGTTAAATTAAAAAACCTAGGTTTGTGTTCTTTCGATATCTTATATATTTCCTGACAACATATTTTTTCAAAAGTATTTAACAAAGGGTGTAGAGGAGGGTTGAAACAACTCCTCTTCTTTAAACCAAATCTTGTTTCCTCTGTACGTGTTTCCCTAATAGAATCTTTAAATAAAAGGCCCAAGTTTAGTTTTCTTACAAAGAGTTTTAACTCAGTTAAGGTATCACTAACCCTCACTTTGTTAGAGGGTACAAATTTTATACCTTTCAAATGAAAACACCACGTAGCCAATATCCTCCAACCTCAAACCACACTTTATTGATATACAGACATAAAATAGTTAAGTGCTTTCGTCAGTTGACTTCATCAGAACAAAAGTAAAAGGTGAACAATACTCTTTTATATATAGCAAAACTACTCATTAGTCCTAAAAATTCCATCAATTATACAATTAAATCTTAAAAGGGAAATTTTATACAAAATAAAATATTTTTAAAAATATTTTTTTTTTATTTTTAAAATATTTTATTTTGTATAAAATTTCCCTTTTAAGATTTAATTGTATAATTGATGGAATTTTTAGGACTAATGAGTAGTTTTGCTATATATAAGAGTATGGTTCACCTTTTACTTTTGTTCTGATGAAGTCAACTGACGAAAGCACTTAACTATTTTATGTCTGTATATCAATAAAGTGTGGTTTGAGGTTGGAGGATATTGGCTACGTGGTGTTTTCATTTGGATTTTGGTTGGAGCTTCACCTTGGCACTATTTGGTTGAGTTGTGTTTTTTACGGTGCGGAGTAGCCTCCTTGACCTCACTATGGATACTAATGATCTGTCGCCTGTTTTCGAAGATGAATTCGACTCGGTTCCCTTTCCATGTGGTCAAAGGGGCGAGGATAATAACGAAAGCTTGTTACAACTGATTTTGAATTTAACGAACAAAGTGTCTGATCTTCAGGAAGCAGTGGTCCGTTTACAGAACCCTCCACTTCCTGTTTCCGGTGGCGAGAATGCATTTGCACAAAGGGAAGCAAGAGATGCTTCTCACGGTGCTGTTAGACTTAATTTGAGTCAGCGTAATCTAGAAATGATCGATGTAACCAGAATAACGAGTAATGGGAACTCTAACAAGGGTGGAAACTGTGGATTTAATCAAAACTACGATCACTTGGGTGATTGGAAAAAGGCGGACTATGTTTTTTTTAAAAATGGTAACGCTGAAGTTACAGACACCTTGGACTCTAGGTTAGTATCACTTGAGTCTAAACTGTTCAAAGTTCGTGGTTTACAGTGTGATAATGCGTATCTTAAGGAATGTATTGATAAAAAAAGAGTGCCGAAAGGTTTGCGCGTTTTTAAATTTCCAAATGGCTTAAAGAAGGGGCAACCAGAAGTGTGTGAACTGTTGGAAATGTTCGACAGGCATGGTATGGAACTGTTGGACTTTATTATCAAAATTAACAGTAAAAGGATAGATGAACTTTTAAAAGACATTGATGAATTTAATAATTGCATTTTGAATGATGTAAATTTTAGCAAAATTAATTTTAGGTATAATAACATGTTTGATAAAGTGGAACATGATGTGGGTATTAATATTGATAGAAAAAAGAAAAAACTGCTCCGGGATGAATATGAATACAAACACAATATTGCATACCCTTTGCCTAAGGCATACTGTGATGGTGAAGACATTGTTGGGAATTCTCAGGTTAATGATGGAGTACCTAGAAGGCCAGTGCCTGGGGACAGACAGGGGGATGGGATTAATACATATGATTTAGAATTTCCCACATTAAGAAGGTCTGCTAGACTACAACATAAAAATAGTTTTATTGAGGACCAAGTTTTTTTAGGAGTTCAAGGTGCAGTGGGGAGGAAAAGCAGTTACAGAGGTCCACCCAGTTGGAAGAAGAACCATTACCCCTAGTTGTAGGTAGTGGGGTGGAATTAGAGTCTGGTGACTCGAGCTCTATAAGATATGAATTTGATGGGTTATTGTGTACATACAAGGGCTTCAAGATATTCAATTATGCTGGTATTAATATTAACAAAGATGTTTTTCACTTATTTATGAAAGGTATAAAATTTGTACCCTCTAACAAAGTGAGGGTTAGTGATACCTTAACTGAGTTAAAACTCTTTGTAAGAAAACTAAACTTGGGCCTTTTATTTAAAGATTCTATTAGGGAAACACGTACAGAGGAAACAAGATTTGGTTTAAAGAAGAGGAGTTGTTTCAACCCTCCTCTACACCCTTTGTTAAATACTTTTGAAAAAATATGTTGTCAGGAAATATATAAGATATCGAAAGAACACAAACCTAGGTTTTTTAATTTAACCATGATGGAGAAATCTGTTTTAAACCAATTTAGGAATAACAAATTTAAGGTTTATGAAGCCTGACAAGGGTGGTGGTATGACTGTTGTTAACAAAATTGATTATAATAATAAGATTTTTTGTATGTTGCAAGACGAGAACAAATATGAATGTGTATCCAGAAATCAAATTAATATAGCTTGTAGTAAGATTAGGCTATTATTAGAAGATTCTCTATTTCAAGGGGTGATTAATGAAGAGTGTTATAATTTTTTACAGATTGAGAAACCTATTATTCCCATTGCTTTTGGGATACCTAAGACTCACAAAAATATTAGTGACCCTCCTTATAGGTTGATTATTGCTGGACAAAACAGTGTGACCTACCCCTTGGGGGTGTTTGTGGACCGTATGGTTAGGAAAAGCTTGTTGCCCATAGAACATATACTAATTGATTTGTGGGATTTTCTAAAAAGAATTAAGGAAGAATATTATAGTGGAGAAGTATGTTTTTCCACTATAGATGTAGTGGATTTGTTTACTTCTATACCACATGACAAGGGTTTAGAGTTTTTTCATGAAGCATTGGTTGAAAGAACAAATTTAAATAACACCATGATTAATTTTATTATGGTGTTAATGGAAATAATTTTAAAAATAATTATTTTAGTTTTGAAGGTGAATTTTTTCGCCAAATAGCGGGTGTTGCAATGGGTAGCAGCTGTGCCCCCCTTTTTGCAAACTTGGTTTTTTATAAATGGGAGACTAATTTTATTTTTGTAAGCCCATTTAAGGACAAGTGGTTGATTTATCTTAGGTTTTTGGATGACCTGTTTATATTGTGGAAGCTTGATGGTTCTCATAAAAACTTTTTGGAATTTTTAAATACTAGATGTGAATATTTTAAATTCACAGGTGCTTATGGGACCTCTAGTATAAATTATTTGGATGTACACTTATTTAAGGATTTTGTCAAAGGTTGCTTCCAGTCTTGTGTTTATAGGAAAGCTACTTTCTCTAATGATTATCTTGCCTTTACTAGCTGCCATCCCTACTATGTTAAGAGGAACATAGTTAAGGGACAAATGGTCCGTGGAGTAAGAATGTGTTCAAATAAAGATTTGGTGACATCCGAGATAGACAAGTTGGTTGATATGTTTACAGCTAGGGGGTACCCTAGGAAATTTGTAATGGATATTAAGGAACAAGTGGTTAGGGAATGGGGTTTGAGGTTCAAACCTTTACTCGGGACCACTGAAACTCCATCAGTAGAAGGTAGTAGTACTATTATTGATTACACCAAATCTATGGTGTTAACTGAGGGTGAAACATCTTCCCAAGTTAGGAATGTTATTATGAGTAATTGGACAATTTTCAAGTCCAACCAGGAAATATGGTCTATAGTTGGTAATCAACCCTCTTTTACTTACAAAGTTAATAGGAATTTGAAAAGTTTATTTGAGAATCATGGTAAAGTTTGGAAAGATAACAATAGGGGGACTACAACATGTGGTAATTGTGATTATTGCAAATACATATTAAAAACCCCTACATTATTGCTGGGACCCTATAATATTGAGGTGACGCTCAGTGCAGGGACTTGCAACACTCCAGGAGTTGTTTATTTAGCCTTGTGTCAACTTTGTAAAAATTATTATGTAGGAAAAACAGAAAGAAAGTTACGTAGGAGGATATATGAACATCTATACAGTATCTCTAGGAATGATGAGAAAAATGCATTATCCAAACATATTCAAACATTTCCTGAGCATAAATTTCAGTTTGGTATTCTTGAAGTGGTAGGAAAGGATGTTAGAGGTGGGGATTGGACCAATAAACTTTTAAGGGCAGAGGTTAAGTGGCAATTAGAACTGAATGCCACAGTGTATCCTGGATTAAATGATCATATCAGTATCAAACCAGAGCTCAAGTATAGAGCCTATAAATTATGATTAACATCATGTTATAGATGTTATCATGAACTTTTTACATTTATTATGCTCATATGTACATATCTTTTCAGTTTTTATTCAAGAGGTTTAATTTATTATATATATATATATATATATATATATATATATATATATATATATATACATATTTTTAAAATATTTTTAAAAATATTTTATTTTGTATAAAATTTCCCTTTTAAGATTTAATTGTATAATTGATGGAATTTTTAGGACTAATGAGTAGTTTTGCTATATATAAGAGTATGGTTCACCTTTTACTTTTGTTCTGATGAAGTCAACTGACGAAAACGCTTAACTATTTTATGTCTGTATATCAATAAAGTGTGGTTTGAGGTTGGAGGATATTGGCTACGTGGTGTTTTCATTTGGATTTTGGTTGGAGCTTCACCTTGGCACTATTTGGTTGAGTTGTGCTATATGGTTATATTTATGATGTTTTGCACTTCTGTGGAGAAAGTTAGGTTTTGATCAAATGTTATGCCTATGTATCTTTCTTCAGTTATAGCTGGAGTAATTGTACTATATGGATCTAGAACCGATAGAGATTGGTTAGTTTTTGATTTCTGAGTAGTTCCTAGCAAAATAGTTGTTTTCCTACAATTTATTACATGGTGCATTTCATTTAACCACTTTAATGCTGAGGTGAGGTCCTGTTGGAGCTTTTCATTTAGTTTTGCAATGGAATTGTTGTAATGAAATACTATTATGTGATTTGCATAAAATACACCATTTAGACTGGTAATTCAAATGGCACATCATAATGAATAGTGAGAAAATTAGGGGCATAAAATTGAGTCACGGGACACTCTAGTCAAGACATTTTATTTTCATTTGTGTTTTGATCACTGTAAGTGTTCTCTTTCAAAGGTAAGAAAAAAAAAATATTTCAGAGCATCTTCATTAATTCCAAAGTTTGCAAACATGTTTAATCGTAGTCTTTGGTTGACAAATTCAAAACTGCATGTTAGATAGCATGATGATTAAGGTACTTACCTCACAGATACAAGGTAGATGGTTTTGATTCTGATCTCTGGTTATTGGCTATGCTTTGATAGTCTGTAGACTGGTTGCCTAGTACAAACGTGTAAAACTATATACAAGCACTGCTCCTGTGAGGAAAAATACAGGCAGTTAGAAGAACAAGAAAAATAAATGATAAGCAAAGGAAGGCATCCCAGGGTCAGTACAGTTTATTTCTAATGTATCTGACAAAGATTACAAGTGAGTAACGCACTTTATATACTGTTTTGAGCAGATGTAATCATGCCTCCTTAGACATACATTGTGTCCTAAATTGGTCATGCAGTTATTTTAAAAGTATTACTACAACAGGTTTTCCTTTTTTGTAACAAGTACAGATGCAAGCATTTCTCTAATAAGAAAGATTATTTATTGTTGTTACAGCTGCAGTTAATTTTTACATTATTATTAGTGTTGAATAATTCCGAATTAATGAAAGTTTGCAACTTACAAAGTAATACAAAAGCTTAAAAACGTCATATAAAATCTGCAGCACGTATATGAAAGGCACATCTACTCCTGTCATTCATTCTATAGACAACGTATGAAATAGAATAATATACATTTTCTTATTCTTTGATGTTTGTAGCATATATGTACATTTTACAAATCATGTATTTTACCTTATTTTTATTCTTTGCACATATGGTTTAGGAATGTTTTGATAGAAATAGAAAAGTACTGATTAATACATCCAGTACAAAAATGAACCACCAACTCACAGGTACCTGTGTTCACACAAAAACAATTGCAGAATAACCAAGAACAAGAAGTCGACAGAGGTTAGGCTCCAGGTTAAAAATACGTACACATTTGATATGACACAAGCACTTTCACAACTGCTTCTTCAGGGGCATTAATCAATAAAAATACAAATCCCTCCTTTAAATAAGGCTAAAACCATCACATGATCACAAAGAAATAAATCACATGATCTACTAACACAACTTATTATATAAACTTTGTAAATACTTTAAATAAACACATAAAACAAAAACATATAACAAAAATACATAAACAATAATAAATAACATTTCTGTAATACACAAACTAAAATTGAAATGCATATACTAAAACCTATGTATTTATCTCAGTAAAGGTCTGGACTTTAACTTTGGTCTTAATGGTACCTGTTCATTAAGACCATGTCCTGTATCAGTCCTGAGTGTCACTATCCATTTAGCCTCTAATTCTTCTGTCTTATTACGGACATCTACTCCTCTCAAGCTTTCAAAATTTCTGGTAATGGCTAAAAATCTAAACACATGTGTAGGAATAGTATTGGTGACATGCTTAGCTAGAGCACTGAACCTACTCTGTTTACTAATATGATAGACATGTTCCCGTATCCTTGATTCTGTATAACATTATTAAATATATATGAAGGATGCATACTGTTTCTGCTCAAGAGATGATTCACGTGACAATCTTTCCTATGTAAACATGTGTATATATATATATATATATATATATATGAATCCCTTTTTCAACATTGACCTGAACATCCAAAAAGTTAATCTGTTCATGGGAAAAAGTGAAAGTAAACTTTAAAAATGAGGTGGTTCTGTCAATGTATCTGTGAAATTCTACTAAATTTTCTTCTGTGCCTTCCCATATGATAAAGAGGTCATCTACAAATCTATGGAAGAAAGATATGTGCTTTTGGTAGGGGCCGTTTAACGCCATTATGCTACCAATAAACATTGTCTCCAAACAAAAACACATTATTTTCTAAGACCACAGTTAATAGCTTTCTGTTGAGAAGATTCTACAAATTAGAAAGCTATTAACTCTGGTCTTAGAAAATAATGTGTTTTTGTTTGGAGACAATATTTATTGGCAGTGTAATGGAGTAGCTATGGGCACATCTTGTGCCAATAGCTATGCCAACGGTGTCATGGTAGTATGGGAGCAGGAACATCTGTTAATTTAATAATGTTATACGGAGTCAAGTTTTCAGAGCATCCAGATTGAATGTCAGGGACACTGATTTTCATCAACAGATAGAGATTACTAGAAATGAGGTGCTAGAAAGTGGCTACGGTGAGACTGATATACAGAAACATGTACAGGATATTGTTGCCTTTAGACATACTAAGGCTAAGTCCTATTTTCAGATAAATGGGAAGGAAGGAATAGAAAAGCGAGGGATACCAAGTTTAAGTTGAAGGTACCCCTATGCTACTCTAGTAATGTGAAATCTTATACTAACATCATACGGAAACATTGGGGGATACTAACCTCTGATAAGGAAATCATGAGCTTGATAGATGGTGAGCCCAAGTTCCTTTTTAGAACCAAGAAATCATTAAAAAGATGCTTATATGCACCTAAAGAAATATCTACACCCTTGGGTGATGTAGGTACAAAACCGTGTGGGAAATGTTCTTATTGCAGTTACATAGACACCAATAATCAGTTCATTCATCCCAATCAGAACTGGCGTTATAGTTTTAAAGTGCAGGCTACTTGTGATAGCCACCACATTGAATACTTGGCACATTGTTTAGAGTGTAGAAAAGTCTACGTAGGAAAAACTGACAGAACCTTGAAGGAGAGGACACGGGAACATGTCTATCACATTAGTAAACAGAGTAAGTTCAGTGCTCTAGCCAAGCATGTCACCAATACTAATCCTACACATATGTTTAGATTTTTAGCCATTACCAGAAATTTTGAAAGCTTGAGAGAAGGGGATGTCCGTAATAAGACAGAAGAATTAGAGGCTAAATGGATAGTGACACTTAGGGCTGATACAGGACATGGTTTTATTGAACAGGTACCATTAAGACCAAAGTTAAAGTCCAGACCCTTACTGAGATGAATTCATAGGTTTTAGTATATGCATTTAAATTTTAGTTTGTGTATTATAGAAATGTTATTTATTATTGTTTATGTATTTTTGTTACATGTTTTTGTTTTATGTGTTTATTTAAAGTATTTACAATGTTTATAATAAGTTGTGTTAGTTAGTAGATCATGTGATTTATTTCTTTGTGATCATGTGATGGTTTTAGCCTTATTTAAAGGAGGGATTTGCATTCTTATTGATTAATGCCCCTGAAGAAGCAGTTGTGAAAGCGCTTGTGTCATATCAAAAGTATACGCATTTTTAACCTGAAGCCTAACCTGTGTCGACTTCTTGTTCTTGGTTATTGATTATACATGTTTATGCATGTTTATGAAACTTCTAATAAAGCGCTATTCCCTGCTGTTAGATTACATCAGAGTGTGTCAGTGTGTGACTCTTGTTCCAGGCTGCTGTGACCTTTTCATTCTGTCTTTATCCTAATAGCAAGCTGAACTTATAGCTTTAAGAACCACTGTGAAGTCTTATAGCTGGTTTACATTTGTCATCTGACATCTGATTATTAGAGGAATTATCTTCAACATAAATAGTTATTCATATTGATAATTATGCTTTGATAAAGAGAGGAACTATTTATAAGCACTATCTTATCTTGGCTGATGCCCATCTAGCCAGGCGTTGTATTTACTTGCAGCTTTGCATTACTTTATGTCATTGGCATTCACATAAAAGATTGTTCACACAGTTGCTCAAGGGAAATTTTAATAAGCTGGTGTCTCAAAATTGTTTGAGATCCCAGTACTGTAACAAAACCTGTAAAAAGGGAGGTCCTCTTAGGTTGCTGTTTTTCAGTGATTCATAGATATAGTTGATTACGCCAAATAAATGTACTTGAGTATTATATTTGCTATAAAATCCTTGTTGTTTCTTAAGTCATACTTAGAAATGTATTTTAGTTGATTGCAGAGTAGTTTTTTTCAGCAACTTTGCCAGACAGCAAAATAGTCTATTGACCTGTCGCCAGTAGAACATATAAAATATTGCTTTCTTACTGGAGCCAGATATGAGTTTGTTAGTTTGGGGAATTCAGACTACTGTGGTGTGCTTCCAGGAATATGGTATAGCGCCTGCTGTTAGTATTATGTTAAAGATGTGTTGTAGTATTTTTCAAGTATGTTATGCATACATTTGGATAAATTTGAGTTATGAAAATGAATGCTTAGCTGACTTGTTCTTGTTGATGTTTGGTAGCTCATTAACAGTTTACAGCTGTAATCCTTTGAGCTAAAGTATTCTAAGTTTTGACCATCTATGTGTTGCTTTTCTCCATAAAATTGCAGATAATTTAAGGATAGTCTGAAAACAAAATAAAATAAAGAACCTTGAGTTAGCACAAATCAGGGTAATTCAGTTTCAGTAAAAAAGAAAAACACTGACAAGGGTTCTAGCAACTATGAAGTCAATGCTTCACAACACTGTCATTGTGTAAATGAAGACAAACCCTTCTTTATGTCTTGGATAAGGCTTATAATGCGGATACAAACTGCACTGTAGGGAAATAGATAATATTACATCAATATGCCAGACCCCTTGACTGCAGTTCTGGAAAAAGTATATATATGATGCAAATTATGGTTATTCTAATAATGTATTAGTATATAATGAAAAAGATATTTTTGAAGTTTCAAGGTAGAGTTTTAAAGAGTCTCAGAGGTGTCACAGGTTTTGATTCTTCCCAGTATATTTATTTATTTATTTTATTTTATTTATTTAACATCTGTTTACCATGATAGTCCAACTGGACAGCTGGTGTCCATTTTCAGTGGAGTCCTGGGGAGAAAAGCTCCAAACATTTACACAGTAAAGAATAATTAA
Source organism: Protopterus annectens (assembly GCF_019279795.1). NCBI lineage: Eukaryota > Metazoa > Chordata > Ceratodontiformes > Protopteridae > Protopterus > Protopterus annectens. Next base: position 765,930,126 of record NC_056727.1, read on the forward strand.
TAATAGTAATGATAATCAAGGTGACAAAGTTTAGGAAACCCATGTAGAAAGGTTAACAGTATATTAATACAGATATGAAGTACAGATATATGATTATACACTTTATAGTCAAAGTCTATGTACAGTGTTGTTACATTACAGAGCATTAGTATAGTATAGGCTTATAGACAATATTTACAATATGTACAGTGAGAATGAATGGAACACGGTATTACTTATTTGACTAAAGCATCAATAGCAAACTTCCTTCAGCATGGTGCGACTTCAGTGTGTGGGGGGGGTCCATTGTAGTTACATAAATGGTTGGTGTATGGATAAGATTTTAGAAGGTTTTTGAAGGTAGATGTGCATTGCTGTAGTCTGAGGTCAGGAGGCAGGGTATTCCATGTTTTAGACTTCGTGAGGGAAGAGAGATACCCCAGAGCTGTTTTCACACTGGATATCTTCTATCAGAGCTTTGTTACTGGAGTGTAACTGTCTGTTTGAATTGTAGAAGTTTAGGAGGTTGGTCAGGGCAAGGGCAGGGTTTTTTTCAGGATAATACAAGGTCTGGTGTGTTAGGCAGAGTTGTTGGTATCATAGTAAATTTGGGAATTCTAACCAGTGTAGTGTATATAGGGATTGACAGTGGAGGGAGCGTGATCTGGCATTTGTAGCGAACCTGGCGATTTTGTTATAGCATGGGGAGAGTTTATTAAGGTCAGTTTTAATTAGGTTTGTTAACACTGGACAAGTATACAGTAGTGTTGCTAGGAGATAGGGTCTGGTGATGGCGATTCTAGCTTCAGATGTTAGGTCATTTTTACAGCGATTGAGGGTCCCTAGCTTCTTCTGGACTTTGGAGGCAGTGAGGGATATATGTTTGTTGTATTTTAGTTGTTGGTCTGTTGTAAATCCTAGCAATTTTGCTTCTGGGACTGAGGGTGGTGAGGGTCTTGTTAGCTGAGGATATGGAGAAGGTAGTATCACAGGTTTTTGTTGGGTGAAACAGCATAAGGTGTGTTTTCTTTGGGTTTAATATTAATTGGGATTTGTTTAGCCAGTTTTCTATTTCAGTGAAGGATTGTTTGGTTTTGTGTTGGAGATGATGTATGTTTGATGCAGAGCAGATCAGGGTTGTATCATCGGCATATTGGACTATATTAGCTTTTGTAGTTGCTGAGTGGAGTTGGTTAGTAAAGATGTTGAACAGGAGGGGGCCGAGGATGGAACCTTGGGGTATGCCAACTGTGACTGAGAGTGAGGGGGAAAGAGAGTTAAGCCAATTGAAAGACTGATGGTGGTTGTTAAGATAGCTGTTAAAGCAGAGAGGGTGGGGCTGTCAAGGTTGTGATCTGAGAAGCAGGTTAGGAGTTTATTGTGGGGAAATTGTATTGAATGCTTTGGATAAAGTCTAGAAAGGTGGCAGAGACACATTTACCTTGGTTCCTGTGTGTGTTTATGGTGTTGGTGAAGTTAATTAGGGCTGTGGTAGTGCTGTGGGATGGGCAGAAGCCATGTTGTGAATTGGATAGAACATTGTTTGAGAGAAGGTTGGTGAAGAGTTAATGGTGGATGCAACATCACTGCATATTTTAGGAAAAATACTGTTAGTAAGAATTGGGGCCTGGCACCATCTGGTAGGGGTACTATCATCAGCAGAGAAAATTATTCTGTCAATTAAAGGAAATTCCTCCTGAATATCAAATTTTCTCATCTCAAAGTGCTTTTCCTTCACCTTAGCCCAATTTCAGGGGTGCCACCTTAAAATAATAATAATAATTTAAGTAGCAAGCTTCCAAGTGATTATGGTCGAATCTCCATCCTCAATACCCTTGAGAACATCTTAGAAAAAAATTGTCTGTAATCAAGTCTCGAACTACACTAGTCAATACTGCCTTCTCTCTTCCAATCAACATGATTTCTGGTCTGGCCACAGCACTTTCACTGCACTTTGGACCTTCACTGATCACACTGATTTAGCTATGGATAAAAGCCTTCTTACAGGAGCCATATTTATAGACCTTACCAGAACCTTTAATCTGGTTGACCATCCGATCGTATTTTACCACTTCACTGACATTGGGATTAGTGCTAATGCTATTAACTGGTTCCAGAATTACCTATCCAACCAACATTTCTTGGTACATTTTAAACAGTACATTAGCCACCACTCCCTTATTTAAAGGAGCCATCAAGGATCCATACTGGCCCCTCTTCCTTTCACTGTTTTTAAAAATACTTTTGACTTTCTCCAGCTTCTAAACTTACTATAGGCTGATGACATGATTATCTTTCGCTCCAACCACACAACCCACTCAGTTTAATATGCTGTGCAAAAAGATCCCCTCTCCCATGATAAGTGGTTTAGTAACATAAAACTATTATTAATTCCTCAAAAACTAAAACTATGCTCTTTGGAACCTCCACTAAAAGGCAAAGTAACTCTCAACTCACTTCTTATTCTGTACTATGTTAACAATGCCATTAAGCAGGTTAACACATTCAAATACCTAGAAGTCTGGCTTGATCCCTCACATAACATCCTCCATCAGCTCGAAAACACCCATTAAAAATAAACTCCTTACTCTTCAAGGCCACGAAAATTTCCTCTTTCCCCTCCCACCCAACAAGAAATGCTGTTAGAAAAAGAGATTCTTCTAGCTCAATTTTTGTATTGCCTACCTTTTGTAGCATCTACCTTCAAAAGAAACTCTACCATCATCCAAAAATCCCTTCCTGTGTCTGCCATTTCATTACCCTTTCCTCAAAGTATAAACACCTCTGTTTTACAGTAGCCAAAGCCAAATGGCTGGCAGTTCAGCAACAAGTCAATCTACTCCTTGGCTCCCAACTTTTCAGGCTTCTGAAAGAAAACTCCTGCCCTTCTCTTTCCTTTAGCTTACTTAGACAGCCTCCATCATATGTCCTTAGAGTGCATAGCCACACAGAGCCTCTCTTGCAAGCACATAAAACAAGATTTCAGTGCTCTAACCACTCCCTTTCTAGCCTTGGACCCAAGCTCTGGAAGGATCTACCCTCAAACCGTAAACATCTCACTAACTACTCCTCCTTTTGGGCACAACTTAAAGAACATCTCACAGCACAAGCTGCTTGTAAATGTTCTGCATCAGGTCACATAACGTAGTCTCCTTGATCTCCAACACATACTGCCTATCATTTTCACTATAGCTTCTGTTCTCTAACTCTTAACATATCACTTCTCTAACTTATGTAAATATAAAGCATAAAGTTCTCAAGCCCAGTTAACAAATTGTATAAATTAATAAATAAATAAATAAATAAATACATTTGTACTGTGAAGCTGTAGCAACATCTCAGATATTTATAGTCTTAAGAAACCAAAGGATGAGATTCATGAACATAGTGCCCCATGGTAAAGACCAGCATGCACAACTGTATACCTGTGAAAAGGCCAGTGTGGAACACAGACCACACCAATATGTGCCAAACACCGGCAGTGTTGATCCTCTTATTGACACACTGCATGAAAGGTATACCAGCTTTATGGAGCATGGGTGAAATGGTCTTTCAACCAAAAACCTTTTGTTGGCAAAGTATATATCAGTCCCTAATGCTTAACTATTTCTGTTTAAATGAAGTGAACTCTAATGTTAGTGCATATTTCTGCTGAGGGGGAGGCAAAATGTTTTGCACCCTTAGTACCCCTCTTAGTGTTTTTAATCAACTTTCGCTTTGTGACCCTGCAGGAAAAGGGACATTTTCCATTCTGTTATGTCATATTTCATCCAGCTTTACATGATGCTCGGCTGATCAACATGTGGATGTCCGATTCCCATAAGAAGCACTACAGCACAGTAACCCCACTTATATTTAGAAAGTTCTCAGGAATTCTGCTTTTTGTCTTCATTATTAAAGCACCTACTTTAAATCATCTAGATACATCTTCATGAGCAGTTTTAATTGTGTGGTTTAACAAAATGACAATTCAGTCTTTTTCCACATAATTTTTGTGGTTTATCTCCCTTTACCCTAACAATAATTACATTAAACAGTACCAAACATGTTCAGTTCTGGGTGGTATTAGAGTTGCCACTTTTTTAAATCTTTTTATGGAAATGTAATGCCTTTCAAGAAAAAAAAACTGTCTTTATCCAGTGCAATGGGCTAGACTTCACTTTCTTGCCTGTTGTGTAGAATTTCATTTGATTCTGTTGCTTATTATATTATTAAGGTGTTGTAGACGTAAATCACATTTTTAATGCAACTATTAGTGGAAACTTAGGAAATACATTTTGTCCTAAAATCTCAGGACGTTTGTCATTTTTCATATTTTTCTCATGGCATAACTGATTAAATAGAAGCAGTGTTCTGTAAAGAGGATCAGGTGGTGACCCTATGTGATAATAGTCTGCTGGTCATTCTTCTTGGTTGATTTCATTTCATTCATTACCACATGCAGTCTTCTTTGAGTAACCTTTAATCTATGTTTTCTTAACTCGTATTTATAGGTTTTGCAGCTTGTTCATCTTTTTTTTTTTTGTGAGGGGATGAAGTCAAAGCCCTTCCAAAACTCGTGCTGGCCTATATCTGCCTTGTAAGTTACCGTAGTCATATAGTGACAGACATTAAGGAGAGTTCTCGAATGACATCATCTGAACCCAAAGCCTTGGTGCTTTAGATGCCATGTTGATGAAGTGTTCCCTAAATAGTTGCTGTCATTATGCCATGACCTTTGTGACATTTAATTGTCTCAGGAAGACCTGACACTTTTGTGAGTTTTCTATAAGCATGCATTCCCTCAAGGAATACCTCAAGTCTGAGTTCCCACCACATTCACTGACTATAGCAGGCCTCATACCCTCCAAAACCCTACAAGAATTTAACAGCTTGAGCCTTTACCCAAATCACCCCCAAAATACACAGGAATGAAACAGTTACACAGGCAGCTATTAGGATGTCTAGAAACTGCAGCAAATTAGCAGCCACCCCTTTCACCCAGTGCTGACTTTAAAGCACATAATTCCAATCATTTTAGCTATGCAGCTCTGCACCTACTGGCAGCAGTCGGACTCTGTTACCTATTCTCAGTTCTCTCGTCATCAGTCATTCCTCAGGTTCAGTTAGGTTGGGTGCTCACTGCTGCTCAATCACTGCTTGATTCTCTAGACAGCTAATGGCCTAGGTTTCTGTCCAGAGACACCTGGTGAATCTTCTTTCTGATGCTGCCATATTCCCGTTTTACTCCTGTTTTTATCAATATTACTTAAAGGTTAAAAAAGGAAAGAAACATCCTTGCCTCATCATTGGTGATTAGTAAAATGAGATGCATATAGCAGTATCCCTTTTTCAATGTATCAGAGTACCAAAATTTGTCAGATACACTTGACTGATAACTTCTGATGTCAGGCTGTCTTTGGCTAGGCTTGCTACCTCAAAACTAGCCAAAGAGAGAATAGAGATCAGAGTCATTGGCAGTACATTAGAGCACATCAACTGTTCCTTGTGAAAAGTGAATATTCATCTAAATCCATTACAGTTGAGCGCTATGAGAGCAAAAGCCAGCAAGATTCATTAAAACAGCTATAAGATAGAGCAGATCCGTGTACATGCTCCCACTTCATTTTGTACCCACACCACTCCATGCATGAAGTACCTATACTAATGGTCCAAGTGATGATTAGCCCATGAGTCATACATTTAGGGGCAATTTTGTATGGACAGATCCCATCCCCATAAACTGTGAGACCGGAGCGACATACTAATAGTTGGCCCAAATTTACAGGAAGATGACAGCTTCTTAATACTGTGTTGCTCAGTATTGTACAGCTGTCTTGGATTGCTGTCTCTTACACTGGTGTACAACAGTCTACTTGCATTTATCTCTTGCATGTGGGATCAAGTTGTATACAGTGGTTAACAATGCATTCCTCTGCCTAATTCAGCTATGCCTCCCTACAGACCAGTAGTTGCTATAGTGTGCTGTGTTGCAGGACAGTTCAGCACAATACAGAAGGGAACGTAGATGTCCTGTGCTGTGCTACATTCCACTGTCATGCACAGCTGTGATTAATAAAAGAAATCATAGTCACTGGGCATGACATTGAAGCCAAGTGTATTACCATAATATGGTAATGAGGGGATCTGGTGCTTTGCAGGCTTTCATTGGTGGAAGCTTGCCAATGTTACTGAGAGGTAGCTGGATATGTTTGTGTGTGGCAAAAAGCTTGGTGACACTGTAAGGAAGTCCACTGCTAATAGGGGTTTTCCTGCTGTGCATCTAAGGATTGGGGGTTCTCTTTTGACATTGCTAGTATGTACCTGAGCCCTGTATACTGAGCTACATACTAATGGAACAGGGTGATTACTGTGTTCACAGATTGTGCACCATCCATTTGCATGCAGCTGGACTCTCCTACTTTACCGCACTGGAGCCACCTCATACTTTGGTCTAATGCCATTTATGAATAACATACATTCAGGGGAATGAGTACCTTTGCACAGGAGCTTGTTGAGTGCTATTATGTGTTAGCAGAATAGGGTAAGACTGTGTACTGTGTCTTGCCCTATTGTGCCTGTGCTTTGATGGATCTCTATGTGCTTTGGAACACAGGTGTGCTACTACCAGCCTTGCTCCAGTGAGTAACACTGATTATGAATAGGGCCCTATATTTATGACTCTCACAGCTCATAATTAGGCACACACTGAGTCTAGCTGTACAATAAGTACAAATGTTACAATTTAGACACTGACTACTATCCTTCATTTGTTGCACATCATTTATAGATGGCCAGCTGTAACACCTCATGTAGAACATGTGGCTTGGAACTACACTTTTGAGTCTTAACAAAAGCACTAAAGCTACATTTCTAAGTTAATATTCAAATATAACATAAAAAGCTGAATATGAAATAGCCACTAACAAAAATCTAAGGATGTCTGTGCAAAAAGGTTAACTGCTTTTCTTGCTAGAGACAGCAAACAAAATACTTTCAGTGACAAAATACTTTCAGTGACACTTCATTCTGTATGAACAACTTAGAATCTCAATCCCTTAATGGACAGCAAATTTGGCTTCTGGACCACTCTTGTCTGGAGAGCCTGCCAGTTTTATATTTAATAACATCATTGATTTGCTGTGAACTGGAAGTCTGAAATGTAGATTAATTTTGCATGCTTAGGCATGAATTAATTTATTTACAAAATCATATTTTATTGCTTCTCATATGTATGCAGAACCTTGATTGGACTTATTGTGAAAGGGTGTGTTTGGTAGGTATAAAATGTGGTGGAAACTTGTGAAAGGATGGTTACATGAAGACTAACTGTAAACCTGGCAGATTGGAAGAACATTACCTTCCTGCCATTGGCATGCTTTTATGCCCATATACTTTGAAGAAGTTTAAAACAAAGTGGATCCACAAAGAAGAAACAAACTGTAGCAGTAAAAGACATGATGACACAAATGCATCTGATTTTGTAAATGCATCTATTGAAATGCAACTCTCCTTTTCCGTTTGTATTCTGAATGCATGTAGTACAGAGATCATTCACTGCTTCAGTGCTGCTGTATTCAGATCATATGCAGCTTGTTATGTGATCATACAATAATTATGTTAAAATGACTGAGAAGGAATAGGATGGGGAATCTATTTTTATGGATAAGCATTCAGCTGGGACGCTGCTGTTTGAAATCCCTGTTTCCTCCAGTTACTGCTCTCACTTTTTTATGTCTGTGTTAAGAGCCCTTCAGATAAGTGTGTGTATATAAAACCACTGTTGCTTTAGCTGTAGGCGTTTAAGGACTGTAAAATATGGTTCCGTTAAAATGCATTTTGAGAAGTTGTAGATAAGTGCCTGGAACTGTTGTGTATGAAATTGAAATGAAATGCCTTTTGTCCTAGGAGCTTTATACTCTATTCATAAACATTATTTAGTGTGCCTCAGCGGAATGCTGTTTTTTCTCTCAGAAGTGTTAAGTCGATGAGACCCCATGACAGCACAATGCTGTAGGCAGATTTGTTTTATGATCAGTCAGCACTCATCAGTCTGAGAATGGGATCCTTTCATGCTGCATGGAACTGAAGCTTCCCTAACAGAAGTAATCCCACTGAAGACATTTGCAGAAGTGCATTGTAAATTCTGAAGTAACAGAAAAGTAGATGCCCAACTATTATGTAGATTGGCGGGGGGGGGGGGTTGTTCTAACACAATACACTTTCTGGTTTACCAATTAACATTACCAAAATTGTTCATGTCTTTTACTGCTACAGACAGGGGTTCTAAGAATTCTGCAGCACTAGTAACGTAACACTATTTGCATTTGAAGCTGTTTTTATGCATGATCATGGTCATATTGTGTCTTTACCATAAAAGGGCTGTACACTATATGAAAGAATGGAATTAACGAAACTTAGAAAATTGTGATGGTATATTACTTTTACCTGTAATCCCTGCAGTCACTAGCTCTGTCACATCCATTAAAGACATCTAAAATTATGAGCAGACCTGAAATTTACATTTCCAAACTACCAGTCTAGCAAGGTGCATCAAGTCCAGTGGCATTACAGCAGCTGTTACAGCTTAGCTTTCTTTTAACTGTATAATGTGTTTAACTGTTAACTTGGGGGTATTAAGGTCTTGGCACACTGTTCTTAAAATTTAATATCTGAAAATTCAGGAAGATGAGATTCTTGCTCTTAATGCTTAAAAGAAAATCTGTTGTTGCCTGAAGTTTAAATCAGAAACTGGCCTCTACTTGTGATCCAGGTATTACATACATAAATTCAGATTTTTTTTTCCAAAACTGGAGCAGTCCTGATAAAAGGATCTGTTTTCTTCTGCTGGATCTTTTATACATTTTAACATGAAATGCTGCAGCAGAAGTCCCCTAGTTTGTGCACAATTTGATATCCATGCCTGCCTTTTCAAACCATTCTGACAGAAAATAATATTATACATTGGTGAGTGACCATTAGCAGAGCAAATTGCAGACAGAACCGATGCAGCTTCTGGTCTGGCAAAGGATCTGACTTAAGAAGGCTAACAAGTAGCTAAAATGGGATCTGGAGCACAGTTAGGAAGCAAATCCTGTAGATTCCTCAAGTGGTGAAGTATTTATCTGCTTTATCAGAACAATCATTTATAACTGAAAATCTTATCCTCATAGTTATGGGACACCGAACATCATTACCTACCCTGCTGATATGTGAGAGACATATTGCATCAGTACCAGTTCATTTTTCATGCCCCTTTGCACTTCCTTTGGTGATTATTGAGTGTGTGAATGCATATGGGTCACTGGCACAATGCAGAGCTCCTCTTGTGAACACTTCTGTGCTTCCCTGTCTTGAATCACCTTCCTGCAGTGGAGGGTCATCTCAAACTCTTCATCATGCACTGGATCGCCATTTGGATGTGACTCAAGCATCCTCCAAACACATTTGTAAAGGGCTGTTAAAATGCATTGTACTGCTGGTTTTACAGCAAGATGTTTGATCTCCTGCAAACTAAGGTGAGGCAAACTATTGTTTTTTTTTTTTTTTTTTTTAATAGATGAGCCACCTGCAGTCCTGGTGGAAATGTACCCATGCTTATGAATCCAAAGCATATAGGTGTGACGTTTGGCATAATGGTCAATGTCTTTGCCTCATAGGCAAAAGGTACAGAGTATGGTTCTCACTTTTGGTTATTGGCTAGGGTTAAAATGGCCCTTTCTTGCAGTTAGCCTCATATGAACCTATGAAAGCTGCAGTCTCCTCTTCTAATCGTGATATATAAATGGATTAATTTTTTCCACAGTGAAGTATTAATATTTTGATATCTGCACTGATGTATATTGCAGTACTATCCATGCTTCAGTTATTTCACATGCTTTATTTGTCTGTTAAAACATATAGTTACTTTTTAACAAAAGACCAGTCCTTCATTTAGAAATTTCCTTCTTGTCAAGTACTAGTCTGTATTACTTAGAGGTATCACTTTTGGAAGAGGCAAAAGACTGATAAAAACTACACCCCTTGCTCAACCACTTGTATTGCCCTTTTTTGAATAACTCATAAGAAACTTTTAATACCCCCTGTAATGATATGAGATATTGCCAGCTATACCAGGAGAAGTTAGGCAATATATGTGTAACATATGCTATCATAGTTAGCTGGAGTTTTGTAAAGAATTATGTGTCATTTTAATATCAAGCTGATTTGTACATGTGCTTGTGTTGAATATGTATTTGTAAAGCTGCTTGTGTTAAAAATGTACCAACATTGGGTCCTGCTTGACAGATAAGAAATACTCCTGTATGTTAGACTGTATTGAACTGGTGAAATGAATACATTTTAACAGAGGATACTGGAAGAGAACAGGGAGGTTAATCTCAGTCCAGCTAACTTTGAAAAATAGTCTGAAATTAAATTACTTGAATTAGGTCATAAAGATTGCATCTTACAGTTCTGACTGCAGCCATAGGAAAAATGTCTGTGAAAACCAGAAAGAGGAATCCCACTGTATTGTCCTAAGGGGTGATCTAATTGCTACCCTGGAAGGGTAGACATTTTTAAAATGGTTTTATAGCTTCCAGATGCAATAACACATCTTAGCAAAACTCTATATTTGTGTATTATGACACATATGTGCTAAATTCTGATCCAGTGTGTAGTAAAGTGAGTAGTGTGGTAACTAGAAGTCAGATGACCATATGTATGTGATGTTATTCTGTAATCCAACACTGAAATGATGTTTTAATACTAGATGACACAGAAGTGTCAGTGCAGTCTGTTTGTGAAGCATGACAAAGAAAGACCACTCATCTTCCCTTGCTTTAGTAAGTAACCATGGAATAGTAATTCTTTAGATCAGTCAGGAAAATATAGTGAGATTAGTTAAGTATTTTTTTTCTGTATCTGTGTAAACCATTCCATCTGTGTTATTTTTAATATTTCCTGTGATTGAAACTCTAATCTTTATTGTAAATAGGCATTTAGTATTTTCATGTTCTTTTATTATTCATTATTACATATATTTAAGCTTTTCATTGTGGGTAGTCTTTTAGAGAATATTTTAACCTTTAAGAGTACTTATATTCATTTGATGACAATGTGGCTGCTCATGAAAGTCTTGCTGCATTGGTCAAACACTACCATTTGTATTAGTATTAATTTTACTCAGCATGATTGGGTACCCTTCTAAGAGCTTTAGAGTAGCTGGCTTTAGAGTGTTCTAGTGGGAGTATCTACCCTCTAGTCTGTGCCAGCCTTTCACAGGTGTGTGTTTGTGTGTATGTGTGTGTGTGTGAAAATCAAATCTCAAAGAGAGAGTGTGTGTGTGTGTGTGTGTGTGTGTGTGTGTGTGTGTGTGTGTGTGTGTGTGTGTATGTGTGTGTGTGTGTGTGTGTGTGTATGTGTGTGTGTGTGTGTGTGTGTGTGTGTGTGTGTGTGTGTGTGTGTCAGCTACTTGGAGCAGGGAAACAGAGCACTGGTTTCTCAGAGAGGGTGGTGGAAGACTTGGCTTGGAACACTTGGCTGAGGACTCAAATCTACAGCTGTGGTCAACGTGGAGTCTTATTTGGGGCGTTGTGAGAGAGAGAGAGAGGGAGAGAGAGAGAGAGAGAGGGAAATCCAGCCACAGGACAGGACTGTCTTCCCTGTGTGCTCTTAAGAGAAATTGTGCTTGGTGCAGAGAGCTGCATTTGCAAATACGGTATGTATCCATTTTTGTTCCAAGTGAACATCCCTCCTTGTTGAGGATTGAGACTCCTTGATCACTTTCCCAGAGAAGGGATGTCACACCCTCCAGCACAATATATTATATGTACATTACACTAGCACTGTCTGTTGCAGCTTTTCAATAGCAGCAACCTTTTCCTTTCTGAAAATTGTATTCTCTGTAAAACTGCTTATAAGGGGGCCTTAAATCTACCTTGTCATTGTACAGAAATTTAGAAATGGGTTTACTACAAGTACCCAAGTCATGGGTGCTCGAATACCACTATCTCTCAACTAGGCACTTGGCCATCTTGTAGTTTGCATAGCTTTTTTTTTTTTGTGCTTGAACTCAACTACATGCTTGGGTGAGGATGGGCAAGGTTAGTGTGGCAGCCATGGGAAGGTAGTGGGATTGAGTGGGAGTGTGGGTTAGGGTTTCAGGAAGCAATTGAGAGAGGATTTAGGTTTAGGGAGGGAGACTTTAGGTATAGGGAAAGGGAGGGGAATTCAGGGTTATGAAGTGATTAAAGACTTTAGGTTTAGGGAGCGGAAAAGGAGTTTTATGTTTGAGGTGTGAGAGGGGAGATTTAGGGTTGGGAACAATTAGAGACTTTAGGTTTAGATAGTGGAAATGGAGTTTTAGTTATATGAAGTGGGAGGGGAGTTATGGATAGGGAGCAGGAGTGAAGTTTTAGGGTTAGCGAGCAAGTGTGCACTTTAGGGAAGGGAGTACTATGGTTAGGGTTAGAGACCAGGTTGACATTTTAGGGTTAGACTTAGGGTTCTCGTAAGGCTACGGGATTTAGCAGGGTTGAGTGGTGGGATGGCTAAGTGATTCTCTAGGCTCACCCTTCATGAGAGTTGGGGCACTTGCCAGTTAGATCAAGTGGACAGAACAAGTTTGTCAAGAGGTACTAGCATGCAAGCACTTGTAGTAGAACCTTTAGAAATTAGACTAAAGGGGTATCACCATTTTTACGAACAGTATTACAAAAATATAGTTCAAGGAAAGGATATATCACAATGTTAAGAATTTTTTTTCGGTCGTCTATATATTTCTATTTAAAGGCTACATCTTACTTATGTTACTTGTATTTTTATATTGCTTTTATTGGTTTTAATCCCAGATGTAGAATGCAACACATCATTCCAATTATAATCTTAAAGAGAAATCATAAATGTCACTCCTGGCATCCCATATTTTAGATATATCAACATCATTTACCCTTAATAGGGTCAAACATTATCACGTATATTTAGAGACATCAGAAGACATTTCTCAACAAAACAAAAACAATTAAAAGAATATTGCTCATTGTCTTTTCATTTGTATAATATATCACAAAAAGTGACTTATTCATACATTTACATACAACTTCAATAGATTTTCAGGCATTTAGTTCCACACCACAAACACACTAGGGACAATTTTCAAACAACAAATTAATGGTAATATAATATAATCTCCCATATTTGATTCTTTTCTGGAGGTAGACTGTGAGAAGGCAAAATACTCAGTGATCATACTTCCAATATACATGATTATATAAAGGAGAAAATATATTGTTACAAATCATCTTGTCATTTACCTTATATTCCCTACCTTTACATTATTACAGACTAGACACATCTCCATCCCTTCCTCTTCATTCTTTACTTCCCTGTAACTCCTTCATCTACATCATTAGCATGCTAACACTCTCCCACCTCTTAATAAAAGTCTACCAAGACTAAATATCCTTGCACAATAATCCACAACCGGCCACAGTAAAAAGTTTAATATAAAACAGCACACAAAACACTCTGGCGCCCGCTCGCAGCCTTCCAGGAGTAGTACAAAAACACAAATGTAAAGCATCTTATATACTCCATTAATCAACACTAATTACGTAACAATTGCTTCCAATTAATTTCCAAATTCATGCCTACAGGCAACATTGTATCAAGACTTTTACTTCTTCCACTATGTTCCCTGAACAGCCATTTAAGTATCTAAGCTTTTAATTTAATAGACTTCTCAGTAGTTTTTCACCCCCCCCCCATTACCTTGCCCATTGATTGTACTACTGACACCTAGATGGCCTGTCTGTTCTTGGACCACAGGTACTAGTCATCTCCAGGCTGGTTGAGAAATCTATGGCCCAAAAGTTCCTGCCTGGGGGGTCCCGATCACCTTTCCATTTTGCAGTGAGAGTTGGTTGGTAAGGAACAAGACAGCTTGTTGCCCCTTTGGGGTGGCCTGCTTTCTCCCAGTTATGAGAACCTCCTCCCCCTTTGTGGCAAGGTCAAGACTACTACTGCAGTTCCCAGAAGGGAAGAGTACCTCTGCATTTTGAATTCCTATTGATTTACTGGTGTCATGTACCATAGGTGTGAAGGCTTCTCTGGCTCATTCTCAACTGTGTAACACATAGTGATCCTGCTAAGTGTCTCTCTCTATGGGATTTCAAGAGGGCTATATGATTACACCTCTCACAGACAAAATCAGTTTCATTAGGCAAGAGTCCATTTTCAGTAAGCATGTGGCAGTTATTATACAGCCTTAGGATACTAAGTGCTAGAAAGCCGGCAATGGAAAGGAAGACAGACTGCTGTCCTTCTATGCTGATACGTCTTATTAATTATACAATCTAGGGGAAAGACAGTATGGGGAGGAAGGAGGGATGGAGATTACTCAGTCAAACTGAATCTATAGAGGATAGCAATTTGCAGACGCGCTCAGCAGGCATCAAGTCTGTGCAGGTACATGCAATTCCATGCAGATCAGCACAAACCATTAAAGCTCAGGGCTGGCTGGTGTCAGTCACCCAAGTGAGCAAGTTAGAATGATTTTTTACACTGATAACTAAGGGAAAAACTTCACTTCCACACATAAACCACTACTTAAGGGTGTATATTACATTATCGAATTTTTAAAAGTTCGAACATCATATGGTCGATGCCATATGATCGAACTTTTAAAAGTTCGAAAAGCTAAAAAAAACCTACCTGACCATTTTAAGCAGAGGAGCTAGCCCCCCTGCACACCCCCACACCCCCCGCTCTTTAAATATACCAACTCCGAGATTGCACTACAGTGCAAGAAAAGGAAATTTTTCCATTCCGCACTGTACAGAGATCTTTGTTGAAACATTCAAATGTTTAAGAATTTGATTATATGGTGTTGACCATATGACATTCGAACTTTTAAAAGTTCGATAATGTAATATACACTCACTATTTAAGTATAACCACTGAGGATATATGCTCAGAGTAGCTGATCTCAGTATAAAGCAGACAATAAAAAAGTAATGAAAAAATAGCTGTAGATTGACCAGTTTGTCTTAGAGCAAGAAATAGCAGCAAGCAATATAAACTCACTATTTAGCCAACTCTGCTTTAAGATAACCTCATATCAGGTCTGAAGCAAGACAGGTGCAAACAAAGTGGAAAAACATCATTCAAAACAACAGCGGTTTGATGGGGTTGCTTAAATTTAAATGCTGCACAGATAATGTACCAGAGATGCAAAAATAACTTCTCTGAGCTAATTATGGAATATCAAATGTTCCAAACAGCTTTTCTAAATGTTTTCCAGCAGAAGCAACCAGTGTAGCTTTCTAAAGCTTTTGTTAAAACAGCTAATGTCAGGGTAAAGCAGACAGTAAAAAGTAATGACCAATGGGAAAAAAAACAAACAAACAGCTGTGATTTAGCCCTCAGTGCTAGACTATCCAGAAATACAGCAATGTTTTCTCACAACACAACCACTGTTGCATCAAGATAGTCCTACACCAGGCCTGAAACAAGCCAGATAGAGGCAATGCAAACTGTGAAATTAAGTGGAAAGAAGCAGTCAAAACAACAGAAAAATTTCAGGATTATCTAAATAAATTACATCACAAATCATGCAAAAATAACTTTCTTGAGTTAATTATGGAGTATCAAATGCTCAAAACAGCTTCTGTGATGTTTTCCAGCAGTGGTAACCACTGCAGCATCCCAAAGCCTTTGTGATTTGCTTTGTTCTTTTCTTGCCACTGTGCATTATTTTTGGGCTGAGATTGAAATTTGGCAATTGTGATCAGAGTTCTACACTAGATGACAAATATCCTGTCTAGTGAAAACTTAACTAAGAACTGGACTGCTTTATCCTACATTTCAATACATGAATACTGATAATCCCATCCCTCGCCCAGCCCAGGTATGGTCTGACTTCCTTCATCTTTCTCCATACAATGTAGCTCTACTAGCTGGATGCTTTCTTTCTACTACATTGTGCCTAACTGCATTTTGTTTGTGTCTGTATGCTACATGTCAAACTGCTTTAAGCAAGAAAGCTTAGAATAAGGGGGGATTGCAAACTCTATATCCTTTTAGAGAACAGTCATTCTCTAATAGGGTGTTAATGTACAAGGAGAGACTGGTATCAGTTCCAAAGATTCATGGCACCGTGTTAAGCTGCCATCAAGCATGGATGAAGTTAAAAAAATGAAACAGCCACTATCTTATTTATGCTCACTAAACATGGCAGTTTGGCAAGTATAAAGAAAATTAATTAAACAGCAACAAAACTAAAGAAGATGACTCTGCTAACAAAAGTAAATGCACCACAGTTACAAGGACTTCCTTTTTTATTTTCCCTGCACTAGCTGCAATTTAAAAAGTCATATTTAGTGAATGTTGGAAAATAAAATAAAACTAGTGTGTGTGTGTGTGTGTGTGTGTGTGTGTGTGTGTGTGTGTGTGTGTGTGTGTGTGTGTGTGTGTGTTTGTGTGTGTGTGTGTGTGCGTGTGTGTGTGAAAGAGAGAGAGAGAGAGGAAGAGAGAATGAGATGGAAGACAAGTGTTTCTGTGTGCCTCCTTCTCAATTTCTTTGATCAAGAATTCTGGAAAAAGACAACAATAATGGGACAATTTTTAAATATCACCCTAATTCACTTACAAAATTAACTGGCCAATAGATTTTGTATCAACATACTTTTTTGAACAAGAAGAAGTGTGAAACTGTAATGGCTGAATTTATTGCCTAACTATTCCTTACAAATTTAATAGAAAATCAAACATCTTACAACGGACAAAGCAAAAATAAGAGGCAAACCGGTGATATTCCACAAACAAAGGGACATTTGAGAGGTATGTGGGATGGGGAAGATAAGATGCATGGCTTTGCTCTGTACTTTTTCATTCATTTGATCACAATGAGACATTTGAGGTGTAGACAGTCAAGAAACTGACTGTAATTGCTGAGCATGTGCGCGTGTGTGTGTGTGTGTGTGTGTGTGTGTGTGTGTGTGTGCTTGTGTGTGCCAAGGTATTCATCTTAGCTTTTGCGTATGTGTGAGAAATTGTCTTTTTGCCTCTGTTAGTATGTATTTATATGAAACTTGATGTGTGCATGCATGTGTGTGTGTTTGTGTGTGTGTGTGTCTGTATGTGCAGACATCAAGTACTTATATATTGTATATATCTATACTTTGGATATGAAATATGGCCTAGAAGCAATTGCATATCCTTCATAATCTATGAAACATTAGGAGGAATCATGTGTGTGTGAGTGTGTGTGTGTGTGTGTGTGTGTGTGTGTGTGTGTGTGTGTGTGTGTGTGTGTGTGTGTGTGTGGATTGGCAAACATCGAATACTTACATAATGTATATTTTGGATGTAAAATATGAGCTCCAATAACAATTGCATGTCCTACATGAACTATGAAGCATTAGGAGGAATTATTTTACATAAAAAATATAAAAAGTGTGTGTGTGTGTGTGTGTGTGTGTGTGTGTGTGTGTGTGTGTGTGTGTGTGTGTGTGTGTAATAAAATACATACAAACAAATTTAACAGATGACCCATATTATAAGTGTAATAATGTCCACCAGGATGGGGATTATGGGGGAAATAATGGACCTTCCATTGTGGAGAGTCCCTCTGTCTGCAGTGTCATACCTCACAACACTCCTGGGCAGGCTGTTATTTGCTCTTTAATGCTTATCCTGTTGGGCGGTATTACTTGCTTTATAACTCTAATAGGTTCATAGGTAAGTACTAGGCTGCCCGAGGGCATATGTAAGCCTAGCCAGAATGTGTTGGCTTTCGCCACCCCCCTTAGAGTAGTTCCCTATGCCTCTGTCCAGCAGAGCCATTAGTTCCCTGTGCCTCTGTCCAGCAGAGCCACTGCAGTGATCCCCGGGTTAAATTTTCTGTTTCCCATCCACTCGTCAAGGTTTCTCTTGTAGAGTGTTAGTGAGGAGCTCTGCCTAATGTAGATTGGAATCCTGTTCCAAAGCATGGAGAGTCTCTGGGACAGGAATCTATCCCTCCAGCAAGTCGTATTTATTGTTATGGTGAGGTTTAGATCCCTTGAGTGTGTGGCTCTCGGGGATTTGTTTTTTTTTTAGGTGGAGTATGTCTATCAATTCTGGGTTGGACATGGCCTTGTATGTCAGGCAGAGATCACCTCTGAGTAGGTGGTATGCAACCGAGTACAGCTGGTGTTCCTTCAGTCCAGCTGCATAGGGCATCTGTCCTCTGGGTGAGGTACTTCTGTGGTCTTTCCAGCTGTTGCAGGTGTCTTGCAAGGTACATCCTAAATGGGGCGTTGTACTCTATGATGGGTCTGATGAGTGATGAGTAGAGGAGCACAATAACATCTTTTGTTCTAGATGCGAACCCTTTTGTGATTAGGTGGGCCACATAAAAGGATTTTCTAACCACCGTGGCAATATGATTATCAAAGGAGAGATTACTATCTACTTGGGTCCCCAGATCCCTTATTTCATTTTCTGTATTTAGAGGACTACCACGTATGTGGTAGTTTGTGGGTACTTTGTTTTTTCCAAAGGGGATGACTATGCACTTTTTGGCATTTAGCTTGAGGCCATGATTTTGACACCAGGTATCCATCTCTGTGAGACCCTTACAGAGGATGTCTGTATCAGACGGAGAGTCAACTATGGCCCCCAGTTTGTAGTCGTCTGCGAACTTGGTCAGCCATAGTCCTCCTGTGCTTGCCTGTACCTCTGAGACGTATACACCGAACAGGAGGGGTCCCAGGACTGAGCCCTGGGGGATGCCACTTGTAACCGGTTTAGAGTCAGACCTAGAGCCTGTAACCCTCACCGTGTGGGTTCTATCCTTGAGCCAATTGGCAACCCATCTTGTGACGTAGGGGTTATATTCAGGCTGGTGAGCTTGTCTATAATACCAGAATGGGGAATGGTGCTGAAAGCCTTTGCGAGGTCTAGGTAGGCTGTTTGGACCTCCTTTCCCTCATCTAAAGCCTTGGTAACCGTCTCAAAGAAGTCCACCAGATTTAGGAGGCATGATCTGCCCTTAAGAATGCCAAACTGGGTAGGGTCCAATGTTTGGAGGTTCCCAGTGTCTCTGTTAATGAGTTTCATGATGATGCACTCCATAGCCTTGCAGACCAGGCTAGACAGGCTTATAGGGCAATAGTTAGTTCATTTTGGAATTCGTGTAAGACACAGCCTGGGACACCGTCTGGTCCCATTGGAGCTGTGTTTTTGCCTTTGGATAGGGCTGTTTTAACCTGTGTGTCAGTGATTGCTGGGGCTCTACATTCTTCTGGTATGGTTATGGGCCCTTTAGGGGGTGAGAGGGGGGTGAAGTTTGCACTAAACCTGTCTGCCAGAATGTTGGCATTATCAGTCGGTTCAGTGTATTTTGTGCCATTCTACACTAACTCAGAGCAGATCTGAGAGTTTCCACTTAGGTTCTTGACATAGCTGAAGAACGCTTTGTGGTTATCTTTGGAGTCCTTGGCAGTTTTTCTTTCAAAGCTAGCATTGGATGATTTTATGAGGGATCGAAGTTTCTTGCTGATACTGATCAGGGATGTCTTTCCTTCTTGGGATTTTACTCTTTTCTGTACTAGTTTCCTCCTTCTATTGTATAGGTTATGGCAAGGGTCCACCAGACTGGTTTCCTTTTTTTGGAGGAGTGAGTCTTGGTTTTGCTTGGGATAGCACGATCCATGCATTCTTGCAGGTGTTCATAGAGTGCCTTTATAAGGGATTCAGCAGCTTGGACAGCGTTGTCCTTTAGCATGGGGGCTGTGAATCTTTCCACCTCGGTCTTAAGTAATGTGAAGTTTGCTTTTGAAAAGTTTTTCATGGTGGTTTTCTTGATTGGGGTGGGGGTGGAATGTGGATATCCAGAGAGATTAGTCTATAGTCTGATCTAACCAGTGAGGGGTTAACCTCCGGTGTAGAACACCTGTCGCCCATGTTGGTGATGACCAGGTCCAATATGTTGTCACCTCTGTTGGGGGTGTTGACCAGTTGATCCAAGGCATTCGAGTTTATAAATTCTAGGAAGCATTGGGCAAGGGATTTAGTACTTGAATAGTTCTTCTAGTTAATGTTTGGGTAATTGAAATCACCCGATATTAGGGAATTTGGTAGGACCTTCATATTTTCCAGTGCCTCCAGAAACGCGGAATGGGGGTCCTGGGTCATGGTGGGTGACCTGTAGCAAGCTACAATTTGAATTGCAGTTTTGCCCATTGTTAGTTGCACATGGATGATCTCTGAGGCATTGTGTTGTCCCACTAACCTGGAGGTGTGGGTATCCTTGATGAATATGGATACACACCCGCCTTTTGTGTTTCAGTCCGTGTTCTGTGGCTGAAAAGTATGGTAAGGGTTATAGCCTGGTAGTGTTGGGGTGCTCTCTGGAGTCCTAAACCAGGTTTCTGTTACTGCACAGATATTGATGTTCTCCATACTGAGGAGTGCCTCGAGTGCATGCATTTTGAGGTTTAGACTTCTGGCATTGAGTAGCATTACCCTTAGTTTTTGGTTACTTGTGCTATTTACGGTGGTGGGTTTGTCTTTTGAACCTTGCCTAAAAAAGGCACTATGGGGGCGGCAAAATCCTTGGCCAGTATTTGAAAGCATAAGGGTGACAGGTGCAAGCCATCTCTTGTGAAGCAATGTGGTTTGTCGAGCATGTCATCCCAGGCAGACAGATACTGGATACCTTTTGAATGACACCAGAAATTTAGCCAGTTGTTGAAAATTATATTTTTTTTCTTTATACTGTGGCATCATTCTTGGTGAGGGCAGGATGCTGCTCATGGTCAAGGTCATATCGGCTTGGGCTATGTGATCAGAGAGCTCTTCCATGTCTCTTTTCATTTAGTCCAGGGAGGTACATCTCAGATCATTGACACCAGCATGGACAATGACAGACTCGTATTTGTACTTGTTCTGGAGTGACTTGAGTGCTTGTGTTATGTGGTGGATCCTGGCGCCTGACAGGCAGCTAACTATAGCCTTCTCCTTGTCCAGCCTAGTTAGTAGGACATCAGTGTGCCTGACTATAGAGTCGCCTATTACTATTGTGTTGGGTATGTTATTTTGCCTTAAGGGCTGTGATTGCATGGCACACTGATTATGTGAAGTATGTGTTTCATGGTTTGTGATGCGGTGTGGAGGTTGCTTGGGTGTCTGCTTTGGAGGTCTCTGTTGCTTTTGTAGATTTTTATTTAGAGATTCCAAGTATGTTTTTGTGTATTTAATGAGTTATTTGCCAGTGTTGGTTTAGTAGGTCTAAGTGAGAATGGTGGTGTGTTGCAAGTATTTTCCTTCTCCTCTTGACTGTCAGTTCCAGTCTTGGGTTGTGAGAGCTTTACCTCCAGTTTGGCTGAATAATTGCATCTCTCGCATATATTAATGTTTGGTGGTAGGATGAGAGGGTTGTCTGTGTACAGGAGGCAGTTGTAACATTGCCTCAAAATGCCCAGATTCACCAGTTGGACTGGAGAGTACACCTGAAACTGCCCTTTGGGCATGCCTGAATAGGTAAAGTGAGCTGTTTTACTGATTGGCTGGTAGGGACGAATAGAGAGCCTTGTCCTTCTGGACAGTATAGGGGGTCTAGTGCTATGGTTAATTAGTGCTTGTTATGAGTTTTGAGCAAGTGCTGGGCTGTGAAATGAATGGTTTGAGTGCTTAAGTTGAAAGTTTGTCTAGTTCCAAGGGAAAAATTGAAGAGTAGACTTTGTGGAGCCGGGAATAGTTTAATCCTAGCTAACCAGTGCTGCCCAGTGCGCAAAACCGCACAAATGCATTTTTTTATAGCAGGGAAATGAAAGAGAGAGAAATTAGCCCAAAATGGCCAATAAACTACTAACTTCTGGGGTGAAACCACTCCTCCAGGGACAGATAGACTGCTCAAAGCTCCCCTCTCTCACAGGTGAACAGAGAAACTTCCTTCTATCCAAGTAAGGTATGGGCAACACAGAAACTTGTAACACAGCCCTGAATTCAGCAACAACCTGCAAACTTAACTATACTACTTCAGAAAGGCGTGAAACAAGTATTTTTTTTTCAGAAAATAAAGCAGATACAATTAAAAAAAAAACACTTTAAATGCACAGAAATGGCTATTGCACTTTACCATGTAGCCTACAACAGTTAAACAGATTATTTAAACATAGAAATGACTTAGTTTAAGTGCAAGCAGCAAATAAGTACAATATGTAGTAGAGACAAACTTTTTGAATCACAGAAACGTTAAAAAATTGGTGTTTTCGGCGGAATTAGTTAAAGACAGCAAGAACATGCAGAAAAATGATACTTAATCACTCCAAATTCTCTCTTTTGTCTCTCTGCTGCTGTAGAACTCTGCAGGACACCTGGCAGGCACTCGCTGAGCTGAATACAAATGTAAAAAAAGTGCAAATTCGGTTTTTATTAGCAGGGAAATGAAAGAGATAGAAATTAGCCCAAAATGGCCAATAAAGTTCTAACTTCTGGGTTACAGCAAACAAGGTACACAAATTTCAGAAAGAAATAGTTCAAATAAGCAGGCACAATAAGCTTTTAACCAGTAATTCCCAGCTCAAAAGGGCAGGATCTAGCCTCTCCTCCCACAAGAGTGCAGACCACAAACCTTCTTAATGTAAAATAACTGGCCTGAAGCCCAAGTGCTTAAACCAGAACTAATGCGCTTTTAGAATAACAGACACTGAGCCTTTATTCAGCAATTCCCAACTTGTCCTGCCACAACAAAGCAGTCCACAAACCTTCTTAATGTAAAACAACTGGTCTGAAGCCCAAGAGCATAAACCGAAAGGCTTAGAATAACAGTTACAATTCAGTCAGGCTACTACCAAGCAGTAATAACTGCAGCAAAATAATACAATTGAGTACTTTTAAGAAGAAGCACAAGCAAAATAAGGTAATAAAGTGGGAAGAAACACAATTACAGTAAAAGCTGATGAATAAAGTGCATTTTTATAACAATAGAAAACGAGCAAACTGATTTAAACAAATTACCTAATTGACCAGTAAAAAAACTCAAAACGGAGCCCTGTTCCAGCAGTCTTCAATCAGACAAGTTCTAACCGCACACTCCTGCCACTAGGGTGCAGGGGAACCTTCTCCAAAAAAGATGGCCTGGATTAGTGCTCAAGTTATACAAACAAAGGTAGATTCAGCAGGCCTGAATCTAGTCTATGCTACAGCAGACAAGGTGCACCAATATCAGAAAAACAGTTCAAATAAGCAGGCACAGTAAGCCTTTGGCCAGAAATTCCCAGCTCAGAAGGGCAGAAACTAGCCTCTCCTCCCACAAGAGTGCAGACCACAAACCTTCTTAATGTAAAATAACTGGCCTGGAGCCCAAGTGCTTAACCAGAACTAATACACTTTTAGAATAACAGACACTGAGCCTTCAATCAGCAATTCCCAACTTAGAAGGATGTAAGCTACCTGTCAGCTTTTGTAATTGCATTTTTGTTTTCCTTTACAGCAAAGACTACATTTCTTGAAGAAACAAAATGCACACATCCTGTCCTTCTTTGATCTCATTAGTAATAAAATGTGAAGTTGTTTAGAAAGACTACGATACTTATTTGGCATTCTCATTGCCACAAGAAATGCTTTGACTTCACCCCATAGTCGCACATTTAATTGCATTATAAACATACCATTAGATTACTTCACTCTTGTAAATATGCATTTTTGTTCTTTTTGTCTTTATACATCATCACTTGTTATACTGTATTGTTGTTGTATCTTCATTTACTATGATTGCTCTGTTTTCCATCATTTTGAAGTTTCATTGCTGTGTCCCCTCTGAAAATAGTCTTTGCCCAGCAGGATTAACCCAACCAACAGAATATAAACAAACAAACAAAGGAGATATGGTGGTAGATGTGCTGTAAATTTTTCTGACCTTACCCCATATCTTTGCTATCAATTATTTTGCATACAAATACTTTAGAACTCCAGGTTAAGGTGCATAAGACCATGGACCAGGGCCATGGGTAGAGTCAAATTAATGTATAAAAGGGCATGATCCAAAAAAGCTAGCATGGCAAAGTCTAAGCCCAGAATCCTTGCATCAGAAAGTTTGATCATTTAAGGCTCTTGATTGTAGTATATACTTATGCAGTATGTAAATACTGGGTTAAAGTAGTACTGACTGGTTCCTGAAACATCTGCCCCATCTATAAGGCATATATCCTATAGTATCTTCATCATATGTTAACCAGCATCAGCTCATGTGTCTTATTGACAGACTTTGTATGACTTGGGCTTGACAAACAGCACTTCCCCTGCCTAGTAATAATACTACTACTAACGGTAGTACTAATAAATGTCCCCTTCTGTCCTGGAACTAAAGCACGACTTCACATGTCAGATCATTTAAGGGCTGATCCTGGAGTGATGTATAACAAACACACAGCAGGCCATGTTCCACCCAAGTATACCCTGCCAGATAAATGGCACTGGCTGGAATGGTGTCTGGAAATTTTAGAACATTTGAAAGAGCAACCAAGGTTTCCATTATTGTCGTATTACCTGAGGAGCATGGTAAGGAAACCACTTGTCTTGTATCCCAGCCTCCTCGGATTTGTATATTCCAGAGAAGTTAAATAAGTTATTGAAGCAAAATGTTTACCCTTTTAATAGACAATATCCTTGCTCATTTTCACTTAGTTTTTGTTTATAAAGGCATTTGTTTTATTTGAATTTGTGATCATTGAAGTAATATTTTGTGGAGAATTAAGCTAATATCAAACCATATCAAGTGGCTATAGACTAATCTTCCTGAAACAGCATATGTTTTTTTTTTACACTTCATCCATGGCTTACTGCAAAAAAAGTGTGTAAAGGATTTGCCTGAAAATCAAAATATATCACTGTAATACTAGCAGAAGTAAATAAACATTTAGAAGAAATCAAAATATATCACTGTAATACTAGCTGAACTAAATAAACATTTAGTAAATATACAACTAAGTAAACCTTTAGAAAATATACACCATGTGCAGTAAACCCACACATCAAATCTAATGAACTGCAAAACACTCCTGCCATTGGTGGCTCACACAATGCCTGAACCAGCCAGTACCCTTTTAGGTACTTGAGAAGATTTATTGCATTCCCCTTATAACATCCTACATGCAAAAAGCTCAGGTCTCTGGGTCTGTACTTATCTCTATTCAGCTGAGCAGGCAGCTTGTTCACATGCTTCCCTTTCCAGCTTTACTTTTTTCTTTTTCTGTCCATTATGTTAGGACACTATTTCAGCCCTTTTGTAGTCAGTTATATATTTTTGAACATGCTATGACACATTTCTCCATTTACTGGCTCTGGGAAGATTAAAGTTTGCACCCCTGCACTGCAGCCTGACTTGTCAAAATCACTGACTTCTTTGTACCATCAGTCACAACAACCACTAACGTCCATTAATCTTACAGTAAGCTTTTTGTAATGCATCCCATCATATCTGACTGTAATTAAAATTTCAAGATAAGAAACAGTATTCTAGAATACATAAGGCAGGGACATCTAATACCAGTACAGTGCAATACATAAACCATGGACATATAATACCAGTACAGTGCAATACATAAGGTATTGTCATATAAATACCAATAAGAGTGCAATACATAAGGCATGGACATGTAATACTAGTACAGTGCAGTACATAGGGCATGGGCATGTAATATTAGTACAGTGCAGTACATAGGGCATGGACATGTAATACTAGTACAGTGCAATACATAGGGCATGGACATGTAATACTAGTACAGTGCAGTACATAGGGCATGGACATGTAATACTAGTACAGTGCAGTACATAGGGCATGGACATGTAATAATAGTACAGTGCAATACATAGGGCATGGACATGTAATACTAGTACAGTGCAATACATAGGGCATGGACATGTAATACTAGTACAGTGCAATACATAGGGCATGGACATGTAATACTAGTACAGTGCAATACATAGGGCATGGACATGTAATACTAGTACAGTGCAATACATAGGGCATGGACATGTAATACTAGTACAGTGCAATACATAGGGCATGGACATGTAATACTAGTACAGTGCAGTACATAGGGCATGGACATGTAATACTAGTACAGTGCAGTACATAGGGCATGGGCATGTAATACTAGTACAGAGCAAAACATAAGGCATTATAAGTTTATAGGTTCATAGGAGATTACCAAGCTAGTAGCCCTAGAGCCTTTACTAGCCTAATCATGTTAATCCCAAGTATCCCTATTTGTCCTTTTGGGTTGTTCGCAGCAAGAATTTATGAACAGAGTGGGTCTGTGATCAACACTTGCTATCCCTGTCCATGAAGGACATGGGTGACGCCCCACAGGTGAATTTGTAGTCTCCCATCCAATTATTTAGGTTGTGTTTGAATAGGGTCAGTGAGGAGCTCTGTTTTAGGTGAATAGGAAGTCCATTCCAGAGAAGTGTTAGTCTCTGGTAGACATATCTGTGTCTCCAGCATGTTTTGTTAATGCCACAAGCTAGGTTGAGATCCCTAGAGTGAGTAACCCTTGTGCCATTTGACTTACAGATGTGCAGCATTTCCATTAGGGCAAGGTTGGAGATTGCCCTATAGGTCAGGCAGAAGCCACCTCTCAGCAGCGTATAAGATGAGCAGAGTGACAGGACTTTCAGCCTGTCCGTGTAGGTCATGGTTTGGAGTTGCTGTATTTTCTTAAAAACATCTGAAGTCTCTCCAGCTGCTATAGGTGTCTGGTGAGGTACATGCAAAAGTGTGCATTATACTCTATTAGTGCACTAATGAGGGTCGAGTACAGTGTACTTATTACATCCCTTGACCTGGATGCTATGTCCTTGCTTATGAGATGTGCTGCGTAGAAGGCTTTCCTTTCCACTGTGGAAACTTGGTGGTCACAGTTCAGATTGCTATCAACCTGTGTTCCCAAGTCTTGCACCACTGGGTTGGAACTCAGGAGGCTGCTGTCAAAACTGTAATTTGTAGGGAATTCTGTTTTTCCAAAGGGAATACCAATGCATTTTTTTGCATTTAGGTTTAGACCATGGCTTTGGCACCAATCATTTTTTTGTGTTAGCCCTTCTTGTAATATGTTGACATAGTTGAGGGACTCAGTGATTGCTCCCAGTTTGCATCATCAGTGAACTTGGTGAGCCAAAGGCCATCTACTTTGGCCTGAACTTCTGACAAATAAATACCAAACAGTAAGGAGCCCAGCACAGAGCCCTCTGGTACTCCACTGGTGATGGGTCTACTGATGGAGGTAGAGTCACCAATTCTGACAGTGTGTTCTGTCTGTGAGACAGTTGGCTACTCATCTAGTAATGTAAGGGTTAATCCCTATCTGGGAGAATTTCTCAATGATGCCAGAGTGGGGAATTGTGTTGTAAGCCTTGGCAAGGGTGAGATAGGCTGTTTGCACTGTCTTACCTTCATCCATGGCTTTGGTGACATTCTCAAAGTAATCTACCAGGTTTAATATGCATGCTGTACCTTTAATGAAGCCAAACTGGTTGGGTCCAGCATTTGGAGGTCGCCTATGTCCTTGTTGATAAGGTCCATGATAATTCTTTACATGGCCTTGCAGATGAGGCTGCTTAGACTTATGAATCTGTAGTTCCCTGTGTCAGTTGCCCCGCCCCCCCCCTTGTGCAGGGGGATTACTGTTGCTGTTCTCCGTTCTGCAGGAATATAGCCAGTTCTCAAAAAAAAGTCAGTTATATAGGTTCATGGGTTATTACTAGGCTAGCTCCCCTGTGGGCTATTTTAAGCTTAGCCAAATTTCCCAACCCAAAAATAAGAGTCAAACCCTGTACTTTGTGTCTGTGAAGTAAACACCTTAACCATTATTCCAACCTCCAACCCCATGTGCATACCAGTACAGTACAGCACAGAAGGCATGGACATGTAAATACCAGTACAGTACAATGCATAAGGCAAGGGCATGTAATACCAGTACAGTGCAGTACATAAGACAAGGACATGTTATACCAGTAAAGTGCAATTCATAAGGCGTTGATGTAAATACTAGTACAGTGCAATAAATAAAGCATGGACATGTTATTCGAGTACAGCACAGTAAATAAGTCATTGACAAGTTAATATCAGTGCAGTGCCATTCATAAGGCATGAACATGTAATACCAGTACAGTGCAATGTAAATAACAGTACACTGCAATGCATAGGTTCATAGTTTCATAGGTAAGTACAAGGTTAGCTACCCTTGAGGGCCATTAAAAGCCTATCTAATTTCTGTTTTATGTTGGTCAAAAGTATGGTCACCGTTCGTATAAGTTCCCAAATCTCAAACAGCTGGGTCAGCTCTTAGGAGTGTATTGTTAATGTGGTAGTTCCCTGGGATAGATGACTTTCCAAAGGATATAATAATGTTTTTTTTTGGCATTTAGTTTTAGTCTGTAATTTTGGCCCCAGTTATTTATTTGGGACAAACCTTCCTGCAGGACAGCTAAGTCATTTGGGAATTCAATGACTAGTCCTGACGTGCAGTCATCTGCAAGCATAGTCAGCCAGAGCTCTTTGTTATTGGCTTTTACTTCAGAAAAGTGGATGCCAAACAGGAGAGATCTCAGCACAGAACACTGCAAGACTCCATTGGTGACTGTCCTCTTTCTGGAGGTAACTGCTTCTGTTTTGATTTCCTGCATCCTATCTGTGCCAGTTGGCAATCCAGCAGGTAGCATGGGGGTTTATTTCCAGTTTATTTAGCTCTTCTGCTATGTCTTAGTGGGGAATTGTGCCAAAATCTTTGGCCAGGTTGAGGTATGCAGTGTGAACTATTTTGCCTTCATCCATTGTTTTGGTGACCTTTTTAATAAAATCCACCAGGATGAGTAAGCATGGCCTGCCCTTGATGAATCCAAACTGAGACATGCTCAGTGTCTGGAGATTTCCTGTGTCCTAATTGATTAGCTCTATGATAAGTCTTTCCGTGGCTTTGTATATGAGGCTGGTCATAATTATGGGTCTACAATTTCCTGGATCTGTGGAAGGTCCTCCCTTATGTAGAAGAATGACTATAGCTGTTTTCCTTTCACTTGGTACAAAACCTGTATGGAGGCTGAGACTGAACAGTGTTGTTAGGAGTGTGGCTAAATTATGCTTCATGCTATTAACGATGCATCCAGGGATATTGTCATGATGTATTAATGCAATATTTTTAGCTTTTAATAACACTTTTAGGACTTGGTCCTGTGTGATAGTTGGAGCCGAGCCAATTTCAGGTAAATTTTGAGTGACAGAAGAAATGGAGATAGGGGTAAAGTCAGAGTTAAATTTATTGGCCAGTAAGTTTGCTATATCTTCAGCCTCAGTATAGGTAACATTGTTCACAATCTGATCTGTGTATTTCTGCATTGTGTTTGCCTTTGGCTTGGGTAGTTATTTCAGCCTCAAACTTGGCTTTGGCTTTGGTGGATATTATTAAGCTCCTGAGCTGTTTGTTTATTTCATTGACAAGGGCTCTAACATTGTAGGTGCTCCTCTTAGTTTTGGTCAAAATTATTTTCCTTTTATTATAAAGCTTGTTTATGTTATGGTTCCACCACATGGATTTGTTTCTGGGGTTTGCCCTGCACTTTTTTCTTCTGGGTACAGCTGCATCAGTGCAGCTGTTTACATGTCGTTATAGTGTGGTGGTGCACATTTCTGCATATTCAGTGGTGTTAACTGGGTTTGGTGGGGATTTGAAGCTTGCCAATGTATCATTAAAGAGTAGGTAGTTTGTTTTAAACAGATTTCTAAATGGTGGAAGGGATCTCTGGTTTCAGTTTTATTTTGAAGGAGACCTCTTTATGGTCAGATGAACAAGTGATGAAGATATGTAAGGGATCGTGCAAGATGCTCTCATATTAGTAAGGACAGGATCCAAGATGTTATATCCCTAGCGTGTAGGTACTCTGGCTAATTGTTCCATGACATCTGTACTGACAAAGACCAGGAATCTCTGTGCTTGTGCACTAGTGGTGGTGTAAGTTTCCCAGTCTATAACTGGATAGTTTATATCACTTCGGAAAATTGTATTGGGTTTAATACAGTGATTCTAGTTCCTGTAGATAGGCGTTGTGACTTTCATGCAAAGAAATAAGGCAACTTTCAAATTCAGTAAAAATAACTTGAACAAAACTGTCTTCAAAACTCAAAATTCAGGACTGCAAATCCAGACTGTAAGCTAAGTAAAATGAATTAAACTTGAAGCACTGGAACAGAAAAGTCTCAAGCCTCATGAGCATGTACTTTTCTGCTTCTTCGCAGGTTGATAAAAACAATGACATTTCCTTGTGTAAATCAGTACATCCCGTTTTCCTTCTCATAATGTTTACATCTATAGTTTAAGCTGATGCAGTCATGTTTTCCTGTAAAACTACTGGCTACTCCCCAAACAGATAGTGTGAGCAAGAGATAACATCTAAATCCACCAGTATACCACAGTGATCATTTAATTGCAGTAACATGAAAATTAAAAAACACAACATCTGAAAGTCCAGTTGGCCATACTCAAATCCAGTTGCCCATCAGTTATAAACTTTGCCTGCACATAATATCTAGTGCAATCTATTCTTGTATTTTTTCCCTCCTTGGTTACTGTATGATGACTAACATTTCTGCTTACCCCTTCCCCATCTTATTTTATTATTTGGTTGACAAAGTTTTAGAGAAAAGAATGAAGTGGTTCAGTTTCAGATAATGCTAGAATCTTTTCTTGCCACATTCTAGGTCTATGTCAGCAGGCAACAACACTTACCATGCCAAGTCAAGAACTGTAAAATCATGAATTCAAAGATTTTTTCTTCAGTCCTTGACAGTGTAAGGGTACTGGAGGATGCATTTAACTTGCTGTATCCTTAGTCCAGAAAGAGAGACTAAGTGTGGCTCTTTTATTCTCTTAATCAATGAAATTTAGCATTTTTAAGACACGGCATGGCGATTGCCCAAGCTTCTCTGAGATTTCTTCTTGTTTTTGGCAAGTTAAAAATTGTGCTATAATGGGATGCGATTCCCAGTAGATATAGGCTTCAGGGTTAGAAACGTATGTGCTGTTTTAGTTTAAATTTGCCCTAGATCTTTTCATATTATAGTACAATGCTCTTTCCTTCACTTCTGTGCTGGCACTGAATATTCACAGACTGGAATGCTGATTATCTGCCTTATGTAGTTTCTAATGTTAATGACTGTTTTACTAGAAAGCTTTTTGTTTAGAGAAGTGAGAATTCTTCTATTCTTCCCTGTGGGTCACTTGATGTTCTTTGTGTTTCACTGTTGCAGTCATCAACCTTGGGTTATCTGCCTGCAGGTAGCCCTCAGTCAGCCCGAATACCAGAGTCTTAGGGCCGGATTCACGATGGCTTGCACGGAGTCTAACAGTAGAGTAAGACTCCATGCAGCCATCATGTCCGATGAGCTATCCAGGAACAGCCTGTAGGGGCATGTAAGAGAACTCCTAAAACGGCTCTTACACGGACAGGGCTGGGATATGCAAATCACCTCAATTGCAGGTGAAAGGCATGCAAATGAGGTAGATTTGCGATTCAGGAAACCCGAAACTGTCTGAGTAAGAGCAGTGTTATTTGCAGAAATGTATTCAGTTGACAACTGAGTACCGTTCTGCAAATAGCAAAACGGAGCCGTGACAGCTCCAAATAAAGGTTGCATCCAGTGCAGGAAGCAGGCCAATGGCCAAATATACGGCCATTGGAAATGTTCCTTGATGAAAAAATTAAAATAAAAATATATTTTTTTTTTGCCGATTTCCAGTGTTTAAGCGTAGCACAAATGGGCTGCGCTCTAAAACACAGAATACTACAAATTAAATCCCACAAATGCAGATTTTATTGAAAGTGGTAATGTACAATGCAAGGGAATGGCAGGCTGAAGACAAGATGGCCACCGAGTAGAGGTTGCTAAGGGGGGAAGCTCAGTCTAAGACATGTAACCAAGCATTAGTAGGCAATCCTATGTAAATGAGTGTTAGGATAGTAAATCGCTAGTTTACATAGCAAATGAGCACAGTCAGTGGAGTGTAGCAGTAGGATATGGGGAGTAACAGAGTAGAAGATAGGTGACATCACGAGGGGGGTATGTATGAAAGAAGTGAAGCTCATTGGAGCAGAGTGGCATGTGCCCGCTGTCATTTAGATATCATGGAAAGAGGTGTGTCAACAGGTAGGCTAGGGAAAGCCAAGAAATGGAAGGTGTATGCCGTGGATAACACCAAAGTTTCTTGCTGAGCGGGTATGCATGCGTGTGCGCACCTGTAAACCCGAGTAAGATAGAGTGCGCGCGTGTAAGCGTGAGTGCGTGCATTTAAGCCGGAGTAAGCATGTATAAGGCTGTTTAAAGAGTTGTAAGCGCGTTTGCGCTCGTGTGCATGCGTTTTAATGCGAATAAGCAAGTTTTAGTCCATGTAAGCATGTGTGCGTGCATGTTAGCAGCTGTGCGCGTGTTTGCCCTTGTGTGCGCGGCACTCCCCCCTGAGGAAACAGAAAGGAAAAAGGAAGCACAACAAATAGTAGGAAGCTACCAGGGAGTACTAGCAGAGCTAGCAGGTGAAAACAATCAGAATCAGGCAATTACATAGGCAGTACACTAGCTCAGCCCAGCCTAGCACTTAAAACTCTGCCAACAACAGTCCATTATGTTTCCTCACAACAGACACTGCAGTAAGCTAATAGAAGTGAAAACTAAAAAAACTTTACTGAGACAAAGAAATGTTAGGGACTGCCATTGCTGTTATAAGGTGACATATGCAACATGCTGAGGGTGGTGACAATGGAAATGCTGCTGGACAACCCACAGTGAGGAGACGGAGAAGAGTGTACAGGCCCAGGGTAACCTACCAGGGGCTACATGAGCTGTAGATAGTGGAGCGCTATAGAGTGGACAGAGACCTCATGCAGCAAATTGTTGAGCTGTGCAGGCCATGCCTCACACACAGAACCAACAGAGGGGAACCCATCCCAGTGGAAACCAAGGTATGTATTGGCCTAAGAATACTAGCAACAGGTACCTTCCAGAGACCAACTGGTGATATGATGGGGATATTAACAAAAGAACAAGCTGCAAGAAAATATGAATAAACCACCAAAACTGAGAAAAACACACTTTATAATAGCAAAGCTTTCGGATAAAATCCTTCCTCAATACTAATACTTATTAGTATTGAGGAAGGATTTTATCCGAAAGCTTTGCTATTATAAAGTGTGTTTTTCTCAGTTTTGGTGGTTTATTCATATAATGGGGATATCACAGGCATCAGCATCCAGGGTACTACACGAGTTCCTGGATGCCATGTCAGCACATGTCGGTGATCATGTATATTTCCACAATTCCCGTGAGGTATTGGCCAGCAATATGCGTCTCTTCCAGCAAATAGCGGAATACCCTGAGGTAGTGGGTGCAGTAGACTGCATGCACATATGCATCAAAGCACCAGCTGGTGAGTGGGGTAGGGTCTACTTCAACTGCAAGGGCTTCCCCTCCATCAGGTTGTGTGTGATGCCCAGGGCATAATACTGAATGTGTGTGCAGGCTGCTCTGGAAGTTACCATGATTCCCATATCTGGCATCTGACGCAGCTGTACCAGACATTTACCAATGGGGACATCCCACATGGTCACCTAGTGGGGGATGCTGGCTATGCACTGGAGCCGTGGCTGATGACACCCATCAGAAACGCACACACACCTGAACAGGAACATAATGAGGCACACGCACAAACACGTAATGTAATAGAGCATGTGTTTGGGCTGCTCAAGTCACGGTTCCGGTGCCTGGACACATCTGGTGGAGCCTTGCAGTACTCACCAACTACATGTACCCAAATTGTCATGGTATGTGCTATGCTACATAATATGATCCTGCGAAAATAGCTGCAGTAGGACCAGCATAGGCCTGGGCCAGACAGCCCCCCACCATTGCCAAGGCCATCACAGGCAGAGCGTGACTCAGAGGAGGAACAACCTGAGCCTGCCCCAGTAGGCAGAAGGAGGTGTGCCCAGTATGCTTTGGACTTGGCAAAGAGGCAACGCATAGCACATACACTGGCTTAGTAGGAACTCTGGAAATGATACCCCTCTCCGACTCGCACATAAAGTAAAAGGGATAACTAAGTTGACACTACCTGCTTCCAAACGTGCAGGGAGTGTAGTATGTGCATCTGACATAGTTAGCCCTGCAGCACCACCTAAGGCATGAATGCCATGTGTTAAGCAATATAAAGCAGTGCTAAACAGCAATTACCACCATGTAGTATATGCAAACAAAATCGCACACACCAACTAGCACAACTGTGGTCAGTGTTGAGTAATAATGGGCAACGTCCAGCAATGTTGGTGAATATTGAGCAATGTCGGACAAGCCTGGTCTAAGTAGGGCATAGCTGAACAAAAGCCAACATGCTCATATATGCTTAACAGGCCCTTAAGCAGTCTGGTCTGCTCAGTATGAAAATATAAAGCCCATGATGGGCCTCGAACCCAGGATACTGTGCACTATAGCCAAAGTACTGAACCACTAAACCATGACAGTGTTGCAGTGGTCCACCTTTATGATGGAATGTTGATAAGTCTATGCAAAGTATTCCATGGAAACCCTGCAGGCACAGCATAATCCTTGTTGAGTTATGACACAAAGGTGAGTCCTGCAGTGAGAACAGAACCTGACTTCCAACACACACAGTATAAATGTTAATATTGTTCATGTTCGCACACATCAGCAAATGTAGTGGACCTCAGATAGCAACATACTGAAGGGTCACACTGGGCATGCTCACACACTTGAATAAATGAGACAAATGTTAGGCAACAAAACATGGAATGGTAGAACTGCGCATGCTCACACACTTAGGCCATGTTTGAGTACAGCAGTGGGCCACGCATATCTGGCAGTTGCATGTGTTAACCCAGGAACCTGTCTCTATACAGCAATCCGCCCTGTGCACACAGTTATATGACAACAGACACATCTATAATATAGTGGAACCCTGTCATAATCAAATATGTTCTGCAGATACCGAAGTTGTTCATGGAAACTGGTAAAGCAAAGATGATAAAGACCTGCAAACAGTATCAGCAATAAACATTGTGCATCATGAACATTAGCATAGGTCCATAGGTCGATACTAGGCTATCTGCCCTAGGGCATGTACAAGCCTAGCCGGAGTGTTTTTGGCATTCGCAACCCTGTCAGATTACTACACTGTGTGTGTGAATAGTAAGTCACACAAGATAGCCCATGTACGTGTAGGCTAGTGTGCCTCTGTCTAGCAGGGACACAGAAGATATTCCAGGGGTAAATATACAATCACCCATACAGTCGTCAAGATGTCTCCAGTAGGTGGTCAGTGGGTGGCTCTGCCTATGTGAAACTGGGATTACATTCTGTAGTGAGTGGAGCCTCTGGGATAAGAATCTGTCCCTCCACAATGTCCTATTAACATATGTGCTGAGGTATACATCCCTGGAGTGTGTAGCTCCAAGGGAGTTGGATATCCTGAGGTGGAGCATGTCAGTGATTCTGGTTTGGGTATATCTGTAAACAACAGACTCACATCATATCTGAGTAGGTAGTAAGTGACTGAGTAGAGCTGGAGTTACTGCATCTGAACTATGCAGGGCATCCGTGTGAGTCCCTAGATCTGCTTGGTGAGGACCTTCCATGGCCAGTACAGTTGCTGCAGGTGTCAGGTATGGTACACCCTAAATGTGGCATTGTAACCAAGCATGGATGTGATGAGTATAGGGGCACAATGACCTCACTCGATCTAGATGTGAAACCATATGGGATAAGGTGGCCGACATAGAAGGTGTGTCCAACCACTTTGGCAACGTGAATGTTAAAAGCGACAGTACAAACAAGTCATGTCCCCAAACCCCTAACAACTCCTACCGTATGTAATGGAGTACTACCTACGTGGTAATGTGTGGGCATGTTGTTACTCCCAAAGGGGATGACTATGCAACTAATGGCATTTAGTTGTAGGCCATGGCTCAGGCACCAGTCATCCATCTCTGTGAGACCCTGATTGAGTATGTATGTGGCAGCTGGAGAGTTGATCATGGCACCCAGTTTGCAGTCAAGTGCAAACATGTTCAGCAATATTCCCCCTGTGATAGCCTGTACGTAAGACAAATATATACTGAACAAGAGAGATCCCAGGACCAAGCCGTGTGGGATGCCATGTGTAACTGGTGTATAGTCAGACATGGCACCTGCAATTCTGACCATGTGGGTGCTATCTCTGATCTAGGTATCAGTCCATTGTGTGAGACATGTGTCCATATTGACGCTGGTGAGCGTATGCATAATGAACCAGTGGGTTATTGTGTTGAAGGGTTTTGCAAGGTTCAGGTAGGCTGTGTGGACAGCCGTCCCTATGTTGATGGACCTGTTAGCCATTTAAAGAATACAAACAGGTTCAAGAGGCAAGATCTGCCCACAACAATGCTGAAATGTGTAGGACACAGTGTCTGTAGGTTCCCGATGTCTATGTGTAGGAATCCTATGACAATATCCTCCATAGCTTTGCAGAACAGGCTACATAGGCTTATAGGTCAATATTGTCTGTGGTCCGTTGTGGCACCAACTCTGTGGAGTGGGACCACTGTCGCAGTACGCCATTCCTTCGGTACATATCCTGTGGTAACCCCGATATTGAACAGTGATGTAATGTGAGGGCTGCGTTTGTCATGATGCTCATGTATGATGCAGGCTGGGACACCATCTGGTCACATTGATACTGTGATGTACGCTGTGGGGAGGGCAGCACTCACCTGTTACTGTGTGATGTCAGGAAGGTTATACTCTATTGGGATGGATAGTTGCTCCTTAGGGGGGATGGGTGAGAGCCATCTGCACTGAACCTGTTTGCCAGGATGTAGGCAATGCCAGTGGGTTCAGGGTAGGTTTAGTCAGTATGCAGTAACTCACAGCATATCAGTGAGTGTCCACCCAGGTTGCTGACATAACCGAAGAAGGCGGTGTGACAGTCCTATGTGTCAGTTGCAATTGTCTGGTAGAAGCGGCCCTTAGAAAAGTCCATGAGTGATTGTAGCTGTCTGCTAGTACAGATCACAGATGCCTTCCCAGTCTGGGATTGTGCTCTATCATGTAGTAGCGTCCTCCTGATGTTGTACAGCTTATTAATGGCTGGGGTCTACCAGACAGGTCCCCTGCCATTGTAGTAGTGGTTCCTATTGTTATTTGGGATAGCACAATCCATGCAGTCCACTAGGTGTCCATAGAATATGTATGTAAAGGATGCAGCAGTGTGAGCCGTATATGCCACTGTCTCAGGATCTCTGAAGGATACCACCCTGCTTTGGTGAAGTGAGATGTTGGCTCATGAGAAGTTCACCAAGATTACCCTGGATGGGTGTGTGGAGGGTATATTTATGTCCTGAGAGATACATGTATGTTTTGACCTTACCAATGAGGGGTATATCGCTGGTGTGGAACATAGAGTCCCCATGTTGGTGATGAGCAGGTCCAATATGTATTCCACCTTGTGGCTGTGCTGACTTGTTGTGCCAAAGCATGAGTCCACAAATTGTAGTGACTGTTGGGTGAGGTTGTTGGAGCTTGAGTAGTATCCCCAGTTAATATTTGTGTATATGAAGTCACACAATATAATGGTGTTTGTGGAGACCTTCATCTTCTCCATAGTTCCCACGAAAGCTGAGTGTGGTTCCTGAGTTTGGGAGTGTGTTCTGTAGCAGGCAAAAAACTGAAAGGCAGTATTGCACAATGGTAGTTGTATATGTATGGTCTGTGATGCTTTGTGCAGTGCCATTAACCTGGAGGTGTGTTTATCTGTGATGTATAAGGATACTCCCCTTAGTTGTGTTGTCTGTTCCAAGTCTTGTTGTCAGACAGCATGGTATGAAACATAACCTGGTAGTGTTGGTGTGCATAAGCGAGCCTGAACTAGGCATCTGTCAGTGCACAGATATTGCTCTCCTCCATACTGAGCAGAGTCCTGAGTGGCCACAATATGAGGTTAACACGACTGTTTTTGAGCAGCATTACCCTTAGTTTCATTTAACCTGTAACGTCTGTGGAGGTGGGTTTGTCTTCTGAGCCCTGCTTAAAAAAGGCTCTATGGTGATCGCAAGAGCCTTAGCCAGCATTCCAAAGTCCAAGGGTGACAGGTGCAAGCTGTCCATAGTGAAGCTACGTGGATTGTTAAGCATGTCACCATACGCTGACATACACTGTATCCCCTATGAATGAAACAAATTTGTTAGCCAACTGTTAAATGTGATATGTGTGTCCGTATACTGTGACATCATAATTGGTGGGTGTAAGATGCTAGACAAGGTCAGGGTCATACTGGCCTGGGCTACATGATCAGAGTGTACCTCCATGTATCATGTCATGTGGTCCAGGGAGTAACGTCTGAGGTTACACACACCAGCATGGACAATGATGGTGCCAGTCTTGTACTTGCTTTGGAGTGACCTGACTGCCTGTGTTATGCAGCAGATCCTGGCACCCAACAGACAGCCCAAAGTGACTATTCCCTTCTCAGGGCTGGTGAGTGGTACGTCAGTGTGTCTGAACATAAGTGTTGCCTATTACAAGTGTATTAGGTGTGTTGTGTAGCCTGAAGCGCAGTGACTGTGTGGCAGACTGACATTGTGAACTTTGTGATATGTGGGTATTGTA
This sequence comes from Protopterus annectens, assembly GCF_019279795.1. Classification (NCBI taxonomy): domain Eukaryota; kingdom Metazoa; phylum Chordata; order Ceratodontiformes; family Protopteridae; genus Protopterus; species Protopterus annectens. The sequence goes on from NC_056727.1 coordinate 765,968,755, forward strand.
GTGGGGCAGCAGGTGTGTGTGTGTCTGCTTTGGAGGTCTCTGCTGCTTAGGTAGAGTACATTTACAGCATCCGGGTATGTCAATGTGTGCTAATGTGGTTTGAGTGCTGTTGCTAGAGGATATGTGAGACTGATATGTGGTGTGTGTGGATACCTTCATCACCTGATAGACTGTGCCAGTCATGGGTCGAGAAAGTTCAGCTCCCTGTATGTCTATATAGGTGCATCTCACACATATATCTGAGTTTGTCGGGAGGATGAGAGGGTTGTCTGTGTACATAGTTTCATAGTTTAGTACTAGGCTATTTGCCCTGGGGCATTTGTAAGCCTAGCCATAGTGATGTGGCTTTCGCCACCCCATGAAATGGTACAACAATGCACAGAATAGATTTAGAATACTGTGCCTCTGTCTAGTAGTGACACAGTGAAGGTCCCTTTATATAATAGAATTAGTTTACTGTGCCCCTGTCTAGTAGTGACACAGATGTGACCCCTGGGGTAAACTTGAGGCAGATGTGACATTGTGTCAATATCACAATATCCACCAGCTGGACTGAAGAGTACACACAAAACCAACCCCTGGACATACCAGGATATTATCATGACATACGCTGTAGCCTGATCACAATGGATCAGTAGGGTGTTAAGCGTGTAAAAGAGTATAACAGGGATTAGTGCTCATGTTCGTTAGTGTTTTGTAAAGAGGAGCTGAGAAGGACTCCAGACTGAATCATGACACCTCCTTCAGCTATGTCATAAATATCAATGTACACCCTATGTCCTGAGTCAGGGCCAACTGTACCTGAGTGTCAATGCTGACATCATGACAGACAGGCCCATATGTACATACCCATCCCCCACTGACAATAGTCCACATAATCATACCAGGAGATATCACATATAGAATGGATAAGCAGCTACCCCCACTGCCAAAAGCATGGCAGCAGGTGGAATACATTGATTCCCAATATGTGTCATGCACAAACTACAGAACAAACAGATCATGCACCTGAACAGTCAGCTGAGCCGCACCCCCTACACAGGATGTGGAACCGTTGAATGTGTCACAGCTACATATGGCACTCCCCACAAGTGTTGCTGCACAACACACCATGGGAAGTCAAGTCCAGTATGCCTATGAGGTCTGATCTGCAAGGTCATGGAGTCCATCATGGTTGCAGTCATAAACAGAGCTGTTGGAAGCTGACACACACACAACCCTACCAACTGTGGTATGTTCATGTGCGGATCATGGTTCCCAAACATGCTAGACTATTTGCAAGGTAGCCACCCAAGACATACATCAATGAACACATCTACACATGTGTCACCTAGACTTTGAATAGCCCTTTATCAACATCCCAGACACATGTAGTATCCACAAAACCAAGAAGCTGTGCATAAATATGTGTTGACATATGACGGAATGTCAATGTGTCGACAGATGGATCACACAAGGTAAGGATTCTGAGGTCATGTTCAAGCTGTTGACACCTGCTGACCCACATGGACCATACCTGGAATGGCATAAAACAAAGTGTACACACATCACCATGTCCAATCTGATGATGTCACTATCCTATAAATACAGCAGGAGAAGAGAAACCAGCCAGTAAAGCAAATACCGTGCCGTGTTAATGCGTCTGTTTCCAGTATCATAACATAGTTAGATAGGGATTTGAATCCTGCAAACTGTGTATGTGTGCAGTTTCCTTTGAGAGGTGTTCCCTTTTTGGAGACTGGGAAAACTCAGTAAAGGAGGTACATTCCTCTTTGGAAAGTCTGATGATGTCACCATCCTACAAATACTGCAGGAAAAGGGAAACCAGCCAGTAAAGCAAATAGCGTGCCGTGTTAGTGCGTCTTTCTCTGGTATTATAACATAGTTAGGTAGGGGTTTGAATCCTGCAAACAGTGTGTGTATGTATGTATGTGTGTAGTTGTTTTTGAAAGGAGTGTCCTTTTTGGAGACTGTGAAAACACACTAAAGGAGGTACATTCCTCTTTGGAAAGTCTGATGATGTCACCATCCTACAAATACTGCAGGAGAAGGAAAACCAGCCAGTAAAGCTAATAACTCGCCGTGTTAGTGCATCTCTTCCTTGTATCATAACATAGTTAGGTAGGGGTTTGAATCCTACAAACAGTGTGTGGGTGCGTGTGTGTGTGTGTGTGTGTGTGTGTGTGTGTGTGTGTGTATGTGTGCAATTGTCTTTGAAAGGAGTGCCCTTTTTGGAGACTGTGAAAACACACTAAAGGAGGTACATTCCTCTTTGGAAAGTCTGATGATGTCACCATCCTACAAATACTGCCGGAGAAGGAAAAGCAGCCAGTAAAGCAAATAGCGTGCCGTGTTAATGCATCACTCTCTAGTATCATAACATAGTTAGGTAGGGGTTTGAATCCTGCAAACAGTGAGTGTGTGTGTGCGCAGTAGTCTTTGAAAGGAGTGCCCTTTTTAGAGACTGTGAAAACACACTAAAAGAGGTACATTCCTCTTTGGAAAGTCTGATGATGTCACCATCAGCAGAAGATGGGAAACCAGCCAGTAAAGCAAATAGTGCGCCATGTTAATGTGTCTCTCTCTAGTATCATAGCATAGTTAGATAGGGATTTGAATCCTGCAAATGCTGACTGTGTGTGTGTCACTGTTGGTCAACGCGGTGTGGCTTTTGCTTTTACTATGGTATGACATAGTATGATGACAACAGTAAGTGCATTGCAGACATCAGGTATCTGCGTGGCAAATATATATGTGTACATGTCCCCTCAATCAGTACATAGGTGTGAAGCCTGCATACTACATGAATACATTTGTTTCCATTGACAGGTTGTGCCACTGCTTCTCAGATCGTAGGTCACATATGTATGTATGTGACACGGCCGTCCACTGTCGTGTTCTGTGGCCAAGGTCATCTGTGGCACACACACCCATGACAGTTACTTAAGAGTAGTGTGAGTGAGGGTATATGCCTGGGGTATATGTCAGACATGGTCATACACAACAAAGTCTGCCAAGAATGGACAGTCTTTATAGGTGTATGACTGCCTTGTGGATATGCATTCAGGCCTCTAATGTCTTATGTGATATACCTTGGGACTCCACAATACCTATGGATATGTGGATACCAAGGGACACATGACATAACATGGGTCTGTATGTACACAATGGTACCCGACATACATGTTGAGGGCTACCACCTGTGTGGTACTGACGGGATAGTATGTTTAGTACATGAGGATGACTATGCCATAGTCGGCTTACTGCTATACAGCATGTATCACACAACATGCATCTGTCTGTATGATACCCTTGTGTAGGATATGCGTCCCATCCAGGGAATGCATTGTAGGCCAATCCATGCAGTCCCAGATTTGGATGGACACATCCCTAGTGTGTCTGCATGTACCTAAGGGTGCTATATGACACACAGGTGTGGTCACAGTAATGGGTGGCGGTCATCACCACTGGTTAGTGTTATAGTGTTGCACCAGAAGGATCCATTTGATACTAGGTTCCCTACTACTGTGTGTCATTTGCCAGGACATCATCCAGTGATTGCTTATAGTCATACTGTTGAGGTTGTGTATGCTACCAGACCGCAAATCATTGACTGATATTAACGGTATCACCCACAGCATAGTGTCAACCCATGTCATACACACGTCTACCCATGTTAGTACATAACTGTAGTAGAATGCATACTGGTCATTGAAAGATGCAATGAGATGTTAACAATGTGTACAACAGGGTATGCCACATGTTCCATGTGTCCACTATGCACGTACATCCAGACAGTGCGCACCCACCGTGTTCACAGATGTACACTTGCTAATCTGTACTGCACACATCACACACGTACTGTCCACTCACTAACATATGCTGGCAACACATCACACCTCAGCCAAGTGGCACATGGGTGGATAATACATACTCAGACCTAACAGTGGTGTAAACAATGCTACATTGACAATCAGAGCTTTGATGCATAATGTCTGCTCAGATATACCTACAAGGATACACAACTTGCTATTATTGCTACACTGCTATAGTGTCACCCTGTGCATCTGCACCATGTTACCCTGTCCCTCCGTTGATAATGCAGATGACAGAAGGTGGCACAGGTATCATCATATGCACAGGGCATTTTGTTGTTTGCCAGAGCCTGACATTGACCCATCCAATCGACATGTCTGTGTGTGTGTGTGAGGGACAAAAGTACAGCATGGGCCAATGTTGATGTAATGTGTGTGTATGTTATTGCCCCTAGTTGTTTGCTTAATGTGTGTGTGTCTGCATGCACACAGCTCCACCATGTGGCTGCCATATACGGTGGTTTGTGGGACAGACACAGACTGTACCTGCTTGGCTGTACAGATCACTGTCTCTGGCCACGGACACAGTACCTGTGCCTGGCAGGGGTGCTATGGACAGTATCGGGTACCAACCCTGAGTGGGTACTGTCATCAGAGGCAGAGGTATGACGACTGGACCCATGTCCCTGCTGAGACTGGCCAGAGCCACGTGCACGTGGTCTACTGGGATGGACAATGGACAGGCCAGCCCCAGCATTGCTGGGGCTGGTACTGCCACTACAGGAGTGGCTGTGAACTGTGGGCTGTCCACGACCACTGCCAGCTGTTGCTGTTGCTGTTGCTGGCATGCATCCGCGTCGACGTCGCAACTGTCCCGCACGGTCCTGGCTCGAGGAAGACATGTTGTGGAGGGCAACTATTGTCTCCCCCCAGTGTCTATCAATGACCTCGGTGTACGTCCGGATGGCACTGGCAAGGTCACGGATGCTGTCATTGATAGCGGTGTAATGTGCCCTCTGCGCCCTAAGTCCCTGCCTGGTGTACCGTTCCATACGTGCCTGAGCCTGCATTACAGCCCGGAACATAGTGGTCATCATAAGACCTGTGAGGGCATGCCTGCCAGGGGCAATACATCCAGTGGTGCTCCCCCAAAAACCCATGGACCTCCGCCTATGTGGTACCGTTCCGGGTCTACGGCTGTGGCTGCTGTGAGGGGATGCAAGTGCCATGGGTGCAACACTCTCCTGGTCAATGCCAACTGTATGCTGTCCCTCCCCTATGGCCATTGGTGGTGAGGGATGTAATGGAAGTATGAGTGTGCACATAGATGGGGTTGAACGCTGTGTACTGTCAGTTGGCGGACCAACGACAGACCCTGTCAAATCTCCCTGTGCCAAAATACATGTGTCATCATCACCACTATCCGTGGCAGTGGCTTCAGGTCACCTGCTGCTTTTGCCAACCCCTACCTCAGCACCTGTGAGAGGAAGACAGGAAACACACGTTACGGTCTACACATGCACACATGCACACATGAACACATGCACACATGAACACATGCACACATACACACATGAACACATGAACACATGCACACATGCACACATGCACACAGGAACACATGCACACAGGAACACAGGAACACATGCACACTCCTCACTACAGCAGATACACACACACAACAGAAATCCAAATCATACATAATACTGGTTGAAGGTGGGTGACAGTATCACAAGGCAAACAGTCACATCACACGTGTCAGCATGCAAAATAAGTGTTGATCAAGTCCATGCAGTGTGAGTGTAGACAGCCATAGTTAATGACAGTGTACATGGCTGTGGTGCATGTGTGTACATGTTCAGTGATTGCCTACACCCTGGAACACAATGTGTACAAGGACACATTTCTTTGCAAGTATTATAAGCTCTGCAATGTCCTGTGCACCATCACACACAGGTATACATACCATGGCTGCATGTGTTATCTGTGTGTCACATGGATTTCCATGTCTGATTGCAGTGTCTGTGTCTGTAGCAGATAATTGTGGACACAGGTGTAGCACATGCATGCTATGTACACACATGGGATGAGTGGTGCATGTATACGTGATGGGATACCAATCCTGGACATGGCCATTGTAACAGTATGGGGTGTAGTACCATTAGCCATCATCATCATGCATCATGTGGTCACTCAAGGCCACAAAAGTGTGCTAGACCACCACCTAGCATGCTGTACCTGAACCGCAGTGCCATGGCTAAGTTCACAATTACACAGCCACGTTGCACAAGGGTGTGTGAGGTGCCCAATAGGGAGCATTGCCTAACATGACTGTGTTATGAGTTGAGGAGTGTTGCACAGCCCCATGCTAGGCCCCTACCCCTCAGGTATATTATGTGTGGTGTGTGGATGACATGTCGGATACTGAAGTGTGACCTGGCAGTGGGTGTCTGGTTACACTATGTGTAGCATGTTGAGGTGTACTGCTTATGACAAACGTGTTATGTTGTGTACATGTGTGTCAACTATGCCTATCCAATGTGCAGTACAGTGTTGCCACATTTCTGTCTGATGCTCTGTGCATTGCATGTGATTGAGGCAGCTACTGACTTTATTGAGATGTTTCATGTCTCACAGCAAACATGCACAGCATGCATTATGCATAGGTGTGTTATGTGTACATGGCCTACACCTCACCTATGACATGCACAGTTCAATACCAAGTTTAAAGTGTTAACACACTCACCAGCATGTATCATCTGCCCTGCTGTCACACCAGAGGGACCTGCAAGAATATGACACAGTTTGGCAGTGGCCACAACTGTGGCATTGCTACTGTGAGTGTGATAAACTACAGTAGAACAACAGGCATAGGTGTACAGATACTATTCAAATTATCAGTATTGCACACAATAGGCAGCACAACTGCTAAACACAGTACACATCTCACATATGCATAATCTAACAATACAGGTAACAGTAGTCTACAGCTAGGGCATGTTACCTGCATGCTCCATGTCACCATGCTGGGTGGCTCCGGCCTCCATGATGACACATGTGTGATGTTGTTGCTGCTATAGGCCAGGAGCCACCACACTTAGCAGCAGTTCCTCCACTCTGGTGAGGGGGGAATGTATGGCCACCCCACCACCTGTGGCAAGCTGTTGTCTGTGGATATCAGACGCACACCGCCGGACATGTCTAATTAAATCACTGCAGTGATGGCGTACCTGCTCATATGTCCGGTTATGCATGCCTATGTCATTTATCCGACGAACAAGTTCTTGCCACAGTGCAGTACGCTCCTGCTGGTGCTGGCTGGCCCTGGAAAACAGCAGGGTATAGTGCTGAACCAAGCTGTGGTGGATTTCCTGTTCCTCTGCGGCTGTGTATGAGGGATTCCTGTGATGAGCCATAAGCCTGGAAGACAAGTAAACGATATGTGTGAGCAAGTCATGTGGAACACTTAACATTATACAGTACAGATATCAGTTAACTGCCATATATAGCATCTGTTCGTCTGTCATAGGATGCACACATTCAATAACACATATCAGTGCTCAGCCCACAACTGGCTGACAGTGCCTGCCACACTCCATATAACACACCAGTATACACCAGTACTCGGCACACTGTTTGGGATCCATTGCACAGCCTTGCCAGGGGGGTCATATCAAGCTAATGCATGCAGAAATATGTCATCCATTGCAATGAATGTGAAGTACAGTTACAGTATAACCAGTAACCTACCCTAGTCAATAATGCCATACCCCTACCTAACATATGTGCACAGTTGTTAATGCAGCTTGCATACTGCTGTAACAGAGTATACATGTTGCTAGGTACACACAGAAACCCTGCATCACACATGTGATTGCGGACATGGTACAGGCATCATTACACACACATCAGACATTCATACAACACACAAATATATGCTGACACAGATGAGCATTTCCTGTGTACCTTACAGTAGGTAAGAAGGTTATGGTCTGCACTTAAGAAGGTTCATGGTCTGCACTTAAGAAGGTTCGTGGTCTGCACTCTTCTGGGAGAAGAGGCTGGACTCTGCCCTTCTGAGCTGTGAATTTCTGGTTAAAGGTTTATAGTGCCTGAATATTTGAACTGTATCTTACTGAAATTGATACACCTTGTTTGCTGTAGCATAGACTAGATCCAGGCCTGCTGAATCTAGCTTTGTTTATATGCTTGTTGTTTCTTTGCTTGTTATTTCCCTGGAATGCTAATTCCACCTAATCTGTGCTTCTCAGCTTCTGTGGATCACTAGTGATATCTGCATTGCTTATTGTACTTATTTCCTTGTTTCACTTGAAAGAAAGTTACTGTTTGTCGTTTTTGCATTTAAGTTACCTGTAACACATTGCACTTAAGTTACCTGGCACTTGCTCACTAAAGCAATTATATAAGTCAGCACTAAAAATTAAAAGCACTACACCCTCACTCCCCACTGGCCATTGTTTTCAATTATTAAGGAATTCCCAATATTATTCTAGCATGTCCAAAGGTCAGTTGTCAATCTCCTCTCCGGTCCAGCTGGTGAATCTGGGAATCTTGAGGCAATGTTACAACTGCCTCATGTACACAGACAACCCTCTCCTCCTCCCAGCAAATTCCAACACATGTGAGAGATGCAACCATATAGCCAAACTGGAGGCTAAGCTCTCTCAACTCAGTACTGGCATAACGAGTCAGGAGGAGAAGGAAACCACACTCACTACAATTCCAGTCTCAAATAGACCTACCACGACAGCAAACCAAGCACATAATCACACAAAAACATACTCGGAGGCTCTAATTAAAGATCTGCCTAAGCAGCAGAGACCTCCAAAGCAGACACCCAAGCAACCACTACCCCAAAACAAAACACATGCAACACATATCTCACAAAGCCAGTGTGCCGAACAGTCACAGCCATTAAGACTAAACAACACACCTGATACACTTGTAATAAGTGACTCTATCGTCAGGCACAATGACATCCCGCTCACCAGGCTGAACAAGGAGAGGGTCACGGTGAGCAGCCTGTCGGGCGCTAGGATCCACCACATAACACAAGCACTCACGTCACTCCAAGGCAAGTACAAATATGACTCAGTCATTGTCCATGCTGGTGTGAATGACCTGAGACGTACCTCCCTGGACTACATGAAAAGAGACATAAAGGAGCTCTCTGAGCATGTAGCCCAGGCCGGTATGACCCTGACCTTGAGTAGCATCTTACCCTCACCAAGAATGATGCCACAATATGAAGACAAGATGATCAATTTCAACAATTGGCTTAAGTACTGGTGTCATTCAAAGGGGATCCAATGCCTGTCAGCTTGGGATGATATGCTCGACAAGCCACGATGCTTCGCTAGGGACGGCTTGCACCTGTCACCTCTGGGCTTTCGGATATTGGCAAAGGCTCTTGCTACCCTCATAGTGCCTTTTTTAGGCAAGGCTCAAAAGACAAACCCACCTCCATAGGTATCACAAGGGATAAGAAACTAAGAGTAATGCTACTCAACGCCAGAAGTCTAAACCTCAAGATGCACACACTCGAAACTCTCCTTAGCATGGAGAACATCGATATCTGTGCAGTAACAGAAACCTGGTTCAGGGCTCCCGAGAGCACCCCAGCACTACCAGGTTATACCTCATACCATGCTTTTCGGCCCCAAAACTTGGACCGTACCACAAAAGGAGGGGATGTATCGATATTCATCAAAGATACCCACACCTCCAGGTTGGTGGCAAAGCACGAAGCATCAGAGACTATCCATGTGCAACTAACAGTGGGTAAAACTGCCTTCCAGTTTATAGCCTGCTACAGACCACCCTCCCAAACCCAGGAACCCCACTCGGCCTTTCTGAGAACACTGGAAAATATGAAGGTCTCTCCAAACACCATTATATTGAGCGACTTCAACTACCCAAACATAGACTGGGAGCATTACTCTAGCTCCAACACCCTAGCCCAAAGGTTCCTAGAATTTATAAACTCAAATGCTATGGAACAACTTGTTACCACTCCCACAAGAGGGGAAAACATACTGGACCTGATCATCACCAACATGAGGACTCTATGCTCCAGACCAGAAGTGTATCCCTCACTGGTAAGATCAGACCATAAACTAATCTCACTGGATATTCACATCCCGACCCCACCCCTGCCCAGAAAACCACAGTGAAAAACTTCTCTAAAGCAAATTTCACACTCCTCAAAACCGAGGTGGAATCCTTCAAAGCCCCCGGGCCTGTGGAAAATACGGCCCAGACCAGAGAATCCTTTATAAATGCATTCTATGAACACCTTCAGGAATGCATGGATCATGCGATCCCAAATAAAACCAAGACCCAATCCTCCAAAGGCAGACGTCCTGTCTGGTGGACCCCAGCCATAAACAAACTATACAATAGAAGGAAGAAGCTACTAAATGATAGAGCAAAATCCCAAAAAGGGAAGGCATCACTGATCAGTATTAGCAAAAAACTACGGGCACTCATAAAATTGTCTAAGGCCATCTTCGAGAGAAAAATTGCACAGGACACTAAGGATAATCACAAGGCTTTCTTTAGTTATGTTATAAACCTGGGTGGTAATTCCCAGATATGCTCAGAATTAGTCCAAAATGACAAAAAATACACTGAACCCACAGACATTGCCAACATCCTAGCTGACAGGTTCAGCGCAAACTTCTCCCCCCCCCACCAAAAGGGCAAATATCTATCCCAGCAGAGTGCTGCCCCACTGACATCTCAGATGCTCAGGTAAGAGCCGCCCTCTCCAAAGCAAAAAACACAGCATCAATGGGACCAGACGGTGTCCCGGGCTGCGTCCTACATGAACTCCAAGAAGAGCTAAACCCAAACATAAAACTACTGTTCAATCTCAGCCTTACTACAGGATATGTGCCCAAAGAGTGGCGTACAGCAACAGTGGTCCCTCTCCATAAAGGTGGTGCCTCAACAGATTCTGGAAACTATCGCCCTATAAGCCTGACTAGCTTGGTCTGCAAAGCTATGGAAAGGATCATCATGGACCTCATAAATAAAGATATTGGGGACCTACAGACACTGGATCCTACCAAGTTCGGCTTTGTTAAGGGCAGATCCTGCCTCTTAAACCTGGTTGATTTCTTTGAAACAGTCACCAAGGCCATTGACGAGGGGAAGGTGGTCCACACAGCCTACCTGGACCTCGCAGAAGCCTTCGATACAATACCCCACTCGGGCATTATAGATAAGCTCACCAGCTTAAATATAAACCCCTATGTCACTAGATGGATTGCAAACTGGCTCAAGGACAGAACCCACATGGTTAGAATTGCTGGAGCCATGTCAGACTCCAAACCAGTTACAAGTGGTGTCCCACAAGGCTCAGTCCTGGGACCTCTCTTGTTCGGTATATATTTCTCGGAGGTACAGGCCAACACGGAAGGACTGTGGCTGACCAAGTTCGCAGATGACTGCAAACTGGCATAATCGACTCTCCAGCCGACACAAGCATCCTCCAAAAGGGCCTCATAGAAACAGACAACTGGTGCCAGAGCCATGCTCTCAAGCTAAATGCCAAAAAGTGTATAGTCATCCCTTTGGCAAAAACAAAGTGCCCACAAATTACCACATAGGTGGTAATCCATTAAGTACAGAAGAAGTAATTAGGGACCTGGGGACCCAAGTTGATAGCAATCTCTCATTTGACAAACACGTGGCCAAAGTGGTTAGAAAAACATTTTATATAGCCCACCTAATCATGAAGGGATTCACATCTAGATCAGGGGAGGTCATCGGGCCTCTTTACCCATCCCTCATCAGGCCCATAATTGAGTACAATGCCCCTTTTGGGATGTACCTTACCAGACACCTGCAGCAACTGGAAAGACCCCAAAAGTACCTCACCAAGAGGATCAAAGGGCTCAAACAGATGCCATATGCTGCCCGGTTAAAGAAACTCCAGCTCTACTCAGTGGCATACCGCCTGTTCAGAGGCGATCTGTGCCTGACATATAAAGCCATGTCCAACCCGGAATTAATGGACATGCTGCACCTCAGAAAATCCAAATCC